>NW_005842599.1:626699-685898 GCF_000455745.1 Alligator sinensis | reverse complement strand
GAGTGAAAGTTTCAAGGAGCCAAAGGGACAGCTAGCAATAGGAATTGTGACTCTGTGGCCCAATGAGGTGGGCAGTGCCTTAGAGACAGGGAGCCTCGGATTTTAGTCTTTGCCCCCCGTTGCTAGTTAAACATTTTATCTGATGACTATGTAATGTAAAATATATAAACAGTCCAGGGAGCAAACAAGAGGTAGTGTGATTCTGCAGCACATTGCTTCAGGAACTCAGGGGAGGGTCCTAAGTTTTAGTCTCTGCTGCCAGGATTGTTTAGGCATTTTTGCATAGAATTCTAGCATTGGAAGGAAGGGGAGGGTATTTCTACATTGCTCTTTAGGAGCAACCTTCAGGGTTGCCATCAACTAGCTTAAGCCACGTAAGCTGCCCTCCCTGCCTAATATTAGCTTGCTGAGTTTGCATGCCAAACCCAGAAGGAGAGACAAGTTATGGCCAAACTGATCTGTAGAAGGCCTCCACTTGAGGATCAGGAAGCTTCTTGTTTTTAACTTGGCTCTAATTATGAGGCAATAGAGGAGCTGGAAAAAAACAGGGCTTGAAGTCAGGTATAGACACAGGTCAGTGGGACTGATGATGGCAGTTTTCCTGTGTTTGCAGTCTCTTGCACCTGGGTGATGGCTGAACATATGGCAACAAGAGGCAGATGAGGAGCGGACTTAATGTCAGGTCCTGGAATTCAGGACAGCTTCCAGGGTTAGGATAACCACTAGACTGCCATGGCAGGGTAACTTTAGGGTTGTTTATAATGTAGACCGTCATGAGCAGATTTAGGCTAGAGGGTGGGCTACATAGACCAGTGATTCTCACCCAGGGAGCCATGGCCCTCTGGAGTGCCTTGAGATCCTTTCAGGAGTGCTGTGAGGTGCCACACAATGTTAGCACTGGTAGATATGCAAATATGATTCATAAAATAAGCCTAGAGATTTCAAATAGGAATCCATAGTATTAAAACATTCTGTCCCATTGTGGTCTTTCTGAGTTCTTTGCAACAGAAAAATGTCTCTATTATTTTTCTATCGTCAAAAGCAAGTGAAAAGTAAAAGCTAGCATTTTCTGAGGGGTGTTTTGAGTCTAACAAAGGGTGTCTTCATAGAGGAAGATCATCGAGTCCAGCCCCCCGCCCAAAGGGCAGGAAGTCAGCTGGGGTCATAGGATCCCAGCAAGATAAGCATCCAGTTTCATCTTGAAGGTGTTCAATGAAGGCGCTTGAACCACCTCCGGTGGCAGGCTGTTCCAGACCTTGGGGGCTCGGACAGTAAAGAAGTTCTTCCTTATGTCCAGCCTGAAACGATCTTGAAGTAGTTTGTGACCATTCGACCTCGTCATCCCTTGGGGTGCTCTGGTGAACAAACGTTCCCCCAGATGCTGGTGGTCACCCCTGATAAACTTGTAGGTGGCCATCAGATCACCCCTGAGCCTGCGCTTTTTCAGGCTAAAGAGCCCCAGGGCTCTCAGCCTGTCATCGTAGGGTCTGCTTCCCTGACCTCTGATCATGCGCGTGGCTCTTCTCTGGACTCTCTCAAGCTTCTCCACATCCTTTTTGAATTGTGGAGTCCAAAACTGGACGCAGTACTCCAGCTGCGGCCTCACTAAGGCCGAGTACAAGGGGAGAATGACGTCCCGGGATTTGCTTGAGAAGCATCTATGGATGCAAGCCAGCGTTTTGGTCGCTTTACTAGCCACAGCATCACACTGCAGGCTCATGTTCATCTTGTGGCCAATGATGACCCCCAAGTCTTTCTTCCATAGTGCTAGCCAACATAGCACTGCCGAGCCTATAAGGATGCTGCGGGTTTTTCTTCCCAAGGTGGAGAACCTTGCATTTATCGGCGTTGAACACCATCAGATTCTCGTCCGCCCGCTCGCTGAGCCTGTCCAGGTCAGCCTGGATCACCCGCCTGTCTTCCGGTGTGGATTCTTTGCCCCAGAGTAAACACTGTTGTAGATACATCCTTGCGGCTTGCATGAGAATATCAAAATCTAAAGCCTAACTCTCCTTTCTTGCCACATGTCCTGGACTGAAATCTCTTTCTATTTTATAGAAACTTATTCTGATATAAACTATTTTAGTGATGACATGGCTAGCTATATCAGTTATAAATCTTGTGCCTTACTATTTTTCTGTGGGTACCCATTGATAACACTGCAAATACAGAACCATGAGAGGAAAAATTTGATATTCTGGCTTTAAAAATTATTTCCACATGGTTTGAAATTTGTCACCCAAGATATGTTGGTGGGTTTCCACTCAGATAAATCCTTCCACTTCTTAAATGATCCATGTTAACACCACAGGTGTGACTGTAGAGTTCAGGCTTTCCAGGCAATTGTCTAATTTTGATAAGTACCTAGCAGAAGTGTAGTGGATAGGGAGTAGTGTTAAATGCACTACTCTCTAATACATGCTGTTCACCAAGACCCTGTTTATTCTCTCCCTGATATTTGATGGAAAGAATAATGGACCATTTAAACATTGCTATTGAAACATCTAGTGCTTGCTTTAGATAATTATTTCTCCAAACTACTATGATCTGTTCTATTTTTTCCTTTTGCATTTTTATTTATTTTGTTGTATAAAATTGAAAACTATAGACCTTGCTACAAAACACTGAATCCAAGACTGATAAATGACTGGTGTTGTGTGGAAAATAAAACAGGTCATTATAAACTAATCAGGGTTTGTGCCTTTAACTGCCTGCTTATCATGGAGGGATTGCTGGAGATGACAGGTTCACACTTAATTCTGCATTAATTCCTGCGTCCTATTAAGATGAAAGTTGTGGTTAATTTAAACTATCTTTTGGTGAAGGAGGTTACTGTGATGGCTGATCGTAAAATGCCTTTTTTAAAATATCTGAAATGCTAATTGCTTCATAAAATGAATTCTAATCTCCCGATCTAATACAGTGGGTGTGAGCAATTACTTTCACTCACCAAACTGTTAATGCAACATTAGTGATTATACTAATTAAAACTAATGAACTCATACTCACATGCTGATAAACCTCTCAGACACTCAACAAATTCCAACCTTCTATCAGTTTTATTTAACTTCCCTTTTGGAAGATGGATCTTAAATTAACCTCTGGAATAACATTTAAAATTAGGTTTTGAAATGTGAAGCTTTATAGACTGTATATAATTCCTCTCCAAAGATTACCAGAGTCAGAGAAACCATTTCCATTGAGGATGTAATTGAATTTAAAAATGCATTCTCCTAATTTGATAAGCTACACTAGCATGGAGTGTAATCGTAGCTCATCCATCTGAATCGTAGTCAAGGTAAAAAAAGACATGTCTCTGCAAATATCATACTATGACAATCACTCTTTAATAGCTAAGGAGCTGGGCAAATTATTTTAATGAATAATTATTCAGTGAATTTCACCTCTTCTAGTTGTGAAATTTCTGTGAACAAATCATGATTTTTTCAAGCATATTCTCTCTCTATTATTTCCTGAATCACTTCAGCAAAGAATTCTTGGGCTGAATTTTTTTAGTTCAGATCTGCATTTAAAATATGATATTCAGCTTGTTTTGAATGAGCATAAGGTCACATGGTATAAAAGCTATTCTCTGACTGAATTAAAGTAATCCTTGGAATGGGATTTTGGATACGCATGCTGACACTTCTGGGTTCGATATTCATATTCTGCAAATATTCTGAAGAATCTGTTAAAAATTCACTGTCTCAGTGAACTTTGCTATCAGAAATCTCATTTACTTGACTAGTGCTTTATGTCCTTGGGGTGTTAGTGGGATTTCAGTGGAGGATAGGCCATTACTGGATCTCTGTATAGACATGAATTGCACCTGTAAAACACGCACAAAAAGGCATGAACACAGTTCCAGTAAATTAATTTAAGTTTTCAAACTTTTCAAACTTTTGTTGTAATTTATTTAAAGACTCTGAGGCTCTGTGGAACTGGTTGAGAACAATACCTGTCTGATCTACTTGCCAAGGGGCAATTTAGGAACATAGTGTACATTGATTTAATTACCATTTTTTAGAAAAGGCAGGGCATAGGGGCATCTTAGAGATTATCTTGTTCAGAGAGTCATGAGCTTTCATAGGCAACAGCTACTTCATTAGATGCTATACATTTTATGCCTTTCTGAATGAGTTGTGCCTTCTGCTATGCTTCTTATGCCTTTCTGCTTGACTTCAGATTAACACACCTAACTACGTTTCTCAAAATAAGAGTGGAAGGTTTAGAGTTATGAGAACTGGGATGGGTTCTCTGGGTTTCTTTAGATTTTCTATTTGAATTTGAGGAGATCACTTAGGGCCAGATGTCTAACAGATGCTTAGCTCCTAAAGATTTCAATGGGAACTAGGTGTTAGCTTATGTTTAAAATTCTGGTTATAAATGACTTGCTCAAATTCACACAGAAGATCTGTGGAAAAGTCGTTTAGGTGCCTAAGGCTAGATCTGATGAAGGATTTGGTAACTAAGTCCAAAATTGTGATCCAAAAAACACCTGCTCAGTTGCTGCCTATGCCTTGGAGGCACCTACCCTCAATAGGTTTGTTTGAAGGGGCAGCATCATCACTATATTTCAATGGAAAAAAATGACCCCTGGTTAGTTCTTTGAATGAGGAGGAGCCAGGAGGATTCTGGGCTGTGGATCCCAAGTGGTTGGGAGTCACATAATTCAGGATTGCAGGCAGACATGTTTGAGATGCTGCCATTTCAATAGAGTTACCTATCTGCTAGTTTTAGGCTGCTCGCTGCTCAGCACGTAGGTTTCTTGGATCACTCTTCTGAGGTGCCTAACCCCCTTGGACATTGTAAAAATGGCCATGGCAACTCAGGAGTCCATATTCTACTTTCTGGACAAGTAAGTAGCTTGTAGGTGCCCAAGTCCTTTATTGGCTCTAGCCCCTCATTCTTAAATACCTAACTCCTAAATACATTTAAAAATCTGGCTCTTTTGTGCTTCATTTCTCTACCTGAAAAACAGAACTAGTACTGCTTCCTTTCCCCTGCCCTTTTTGTTTTTCTTCTATGAAGATTTTAAGTTCTCTGGATTGTGTTTGGCACTTAGCATCATGGGGTTATGATTATGGTTGAGGCCTGTTAGCACTACTGGATTATAATCATAATAATCTAATTCAGTGAAGTAACTCTGGATTTACTTTCATGCATGTGAGAGGGAAAAAAATACCTTCTCCTGTGTTGATGACTAAGAGCTATAGCTGACAGCTTTCTGTGTTAGCTAACAATTTAAAAATGAATACTCCAGCATGCATTAAGAAAACTTTACTAGTAGTGACGTGAACAACTCATTTTCTACCTGACCAATAAGAATTTGTGACAGAAGGGCAAATGCTCTGAATAATCAGGTCTGTATAGACACTCTGCACTGATATAACTGTATTTTATGTAGTACTCACATGATACTTGGCAAACATTAATTAATTCTCAGAACAGCTCTGTTTATTTGTTCAGACAGGTTATGTGCCTGGTCCAAAGTCTAGCAAAGTCAATGGGAGCCTTTTCAAAGGATCACATGAAAAATCTAGGGCAGAACCTAGGGAGCCCTGACAAGTAGGCAGCAGTCCCCGAGTACTGGTTTTCTTGTGAAAAATTAGCCTGAGTGCACTTAGAAAAGCTGGACTTTTACAGAGGCGCAACAGGGTAAATCAACCCCTGCACCACTAGAATTTTACACCTCATGCAGGTGTGAAGCAGTCACTGTTCCTTTTATGGACATAAATGATAATTTGTTTTTTTCAATCCTTGAACGTTTTTTGCTGAATAACAGCAAACTCAGTGTTTCTATATGTCATTTCTCTCCAAATTAGATACCCAAGCAGTCCTTTTCTCTTAATTCCCTTTCATTTAGCACAAATTACCAGGGATCCTGGTTTTCTTTGATTAAAAAAAATCTCTAATTTTTAGATTAAAAAAAGTAACCCAAAAATCCACATTTTTCCATGATTAAAATGAAATGCCATTATATATTAGTAGTGTTTCATTTTAATCATGGAAAAATGTGGATTTTGGGTTACTTTTTAAATCCGAAAATGTGGGGGGGAGAAAACCGGGATCCCTGCAAATTACACACCACTCGTACACAATTTCTTAGCTCATTGGTGATATGTCAAGGGTGCACACGCACCCCCCGAGATTGGCTGCGCACCCCCTGGAAACACCAGCCGCAAAACCGGAAGTGCTGACGAAAGTGCACTTCCGGGTCTGCCAGTTCTGCCACTGGTGGTTCTGGGCTCGGAGATCGGTCTCTGGGGACTGCCTCCCCTCCGCCAGCGATCTGGTGTCCCCCCAGACTTGGGAGGCACCAGTCGCCCATGTCCTAGCTTTAGCAACGATTTCTCATCCTAGAGTCCTATATGTGCAAATTATCTCTCTGTAACATATTTCCTTTTGTGGATATAATACCAGGGCCACATTTTAAAAGAAATATGTCAAATAAGGAATTAATTAAATGTAAATGCTTTGCTGCTTATCCTTGTAAACATTATATATATCCTATCCTATCCATCATGTTGTACTTGGTACAACCCAGTGTAGCCTGCATGAAAGATTGTACTTGGTACAGCCAGCTGCAGTCAAAGGTTAGGAAAAAACATCAATATCTTTCAACCCTGTCATTATTAGCCAACTGGTAGCACCACCATTTATTATGATTGTCCATCTCTTCCTAGTGTAACATGCTATTGTCAGTTCCTTATAACTGTGTCAAATTTTAACCATTTGGCCTGAAATTCCATACTCAGTGGGCACGTCTCATGAGACAGGACTAATTCTACTGTGCATTAGTCCAGCTGGCAGAAACCATGCTAATGTGCAAAGGTGCAGTAGATTTAGTCTAATGCAGATTAACATCACATAAAAAGTGTTCATCTGTGCTAATGTGCAGTAGCACCAATTATGTTGCATTAAGTTTAGAACCTGTAATAACAGGTACTAAACTGAATGTGCCATAATTACAGTGCATTAATGAATGTGTAGATGCATCCTCTGTCTTTTGCAGAATGATTGTTTTTTCTTAATTGCAACCCAAATGGCTCAGTTGTTACTAAGAAGGAGGCTATGGAAACACATTTTGCTTTCCACAAGTCATAAATGCTGGATACCTTATCTTTAAGAAACACAGAAGCCCTAATGCTTACAGTGGAGACTTAGAAATAGGCAGGGGGATTTTATATCAGGCATGTGCCCTTTGCTGTCCTTGAGAAAAATCCTAGAAACATTGCTAAAGTTCTAAGAAGTGGGGAAAAAATTACAATTTGTACATGCTCAATAGAGACTTGTTAGATTGTCACAGCTAAATTTCTGGAAAGTTCTCTCTCTACTGGACATGTGCCAGCCCAGGGTTGAGTGGGGCTTTCCCTGCAGTTGTTCTGGGTGGCTGCCAATTGGACTTTGGCAGGGCACCAGAGCTAAGAATAGGCAGCCCCTCTTTCCTTTGTTCTTGACATCCTCACTGATTCTGAGTCCGTGCAGCTGGAGAAGGCAGCTATTTGACTTACATACAGAAGGAACAAAAGGCATAATTAAGTGGTGAGGAGAGTAAAAAAGGACAAGTAGCAAGCATGAGTAATTGGGACGAGGAGCTGGGGGATGGGGAACAGTCTATCTGGGCAATGAGACTGGGCTATGAAAAGGAAGTCAGGGGAGGAGGTGTTACTTTAAATTTCAATTGCTGAATTAAGAGCGAGACCTTATAAAGGGGGATAAGGCAAAATGCCGCGTTTATTGATTACATGAATTAGACATAGAGGTTTGGAAACACCTCTCATATAGACACGCACAAATCATCATGCACATCATTACACACAGGCACACACAAACACAAAACAACCATTCCATTCAGACATTATAGTTACCAGCAGCAGTTGTTCAACAATAGCACTGGGTGGCCGGCCCAGGCCTTATTGAAAGAGAGACGATGCAGATAACAGGCAGGGTGGTTATTATGAGAGAGATCCTGGTGACAGCAGCTTGAAGAGGGGTGAAACAGACGTGTCTGTGCTTCGGAGAAACAGCAGTTGAGAGAGAGGTTCACCCAACTTGGCATTTTTGAAGTCCTCTTTTATAAGGATTGGCATCCTTCATTTCAGTGCTTTGGGATTTTTCCAAACCCAGCCTTTGTTTTTGTGGTTGTTCTTCCTTTGTCTTCAGCTTATCTCAGCCCAAGATCAGTTTGGTCATTAAAGTTAGTATTTCAGCCTTGGAGTGTTCTTTCTGCCCATCTGGCAGGATGGGTGCATTCCTCCTCCTTGTTATCTCCTTTGTGCCCTAGGCCTCAAAGGGATTCTTCAGCCATCCATTAATTAGTTTACTGACTGGTAACTTACATTTGGCACCTTGTTGCTTACATAAACAGTTAAATCTTCTTTTTCCTGTCTCTATGCTATTCTCTCACCATTTACCCTTTCACACACACTCATACATAAAAGGGCATACAAAGTTTATTCATTTATGTCAAGCAAAAGTGTACAAAATGGAGTTTTCAATTACTTTCAGGACAAAACTAACATGGTTACATTTCACTACTGTTACACTCTATGTTAACATCAGCTACATCAGTTCAGTTTCTGCTACAGAGGGACAGATCTGCTGAGTGGGATAGAGATGACTGGGAATGGGTTGGCGAAGAGAGTGGAATGAGGAGTAAGGGTGGTGACACTGACATTGGGTCAAGAGCCTAGAGAGTGAAACAGGACCTGGAAGCCAAGTGGGGATGGTCAGTATGAGTGAAGGGGATGATGGATCAGCCAGTAACCCAGGAGCAAAAAAAGGGGAGTGGAGATGTGGGTAGGCTAGGTCTGGAATGAGAAGCCTAAGAAGAGAAGATTGAGGCAGGGGCAGGAAAGAGAATGGGACTAGAACAAAAAGCTGAGGTAGGACTGGGACAAGGACAGATTAGATGGGGAAGTGTAAAAGGGGCCCAAGTTGGAGAAGAATGAGCAAAAGGGTCTGGGCCCACTAGAGCGCGCACCCTCACAGTCTGACACGGAATCCCAGAATCCTGAGTCTCATCATTACTCTGCTGTCAGCAGGTGTCTGTAAGACCCACTGCCAAACTGTTCACCCCCCTCTAGTGCTGGTCCCCAGGCAAGTTGCTAACCTACTACTGTTGCATTGTTAGCTCATATGGTAGATGCTGGCACATTAAATCTAAATGTTCCAACCCTACTGATGTCTCAGGTGGGTGTCAGTACGAGGAATTCCACATGAGGAATATAATTTTTAAAAGTAAAATGGAAAAAAAAGCCCTTGGAAATTAAGCACCATCCCCTTGTGATAAAATAACATTATTACAGCTGAAAAACCAAGCACTCTAAAAACAGGAAGTGCTAGAATTAAGGTTGCCTGTGCCTTCCCCTACTCTTCTTTCTTGGACTGCCTCTTTCAGTGTACAGAACAGAATAAATGATGCTCACTTAATGAAGAAGTGTTCAATATTTTGATTTCTCCTCATTGTTCAGTGCCTGGCCTCATGCCCCATATGCCACATTCTATTCAAGCCCTTCAAGCCCTGCTCTGAAGACAGAATTATTAACTTTCTGATGGATGTTTCTGTGGAGCTCATCATTATAGCTTGTGATGTACTCGGATACTGTACTTAATTAATTTATATGATGCTGCTGTGGGATGAGGTACTGGTATTATCACCCATTTTATAATTTTGGAAATGAGGTACAGACAGATGAAGGTTAAAATGTTAATCCTGAGTGCCTGATTTGAAACACCAAGGACCTGATTTTTCAAAGTCCTTAACATTATATAGCATTTTAATGTTTGAAACACAGCTCCCATTGACTTCAACTACAGCTGTGAGCGCTCAGCACTTCTTCAAATCAGACCATAGACTCTAAAGTTGAGCACTTAGCTATTCTTCATTTTCCAAGTAATGACCCCTTGTGAAGGGTCTTAAGTGACTTGCTTTGCAGGCATTATAGAAACTCTGAGGTAGGGTCCTGGCTAGTTTAGTTCTTGAGAAATCAACTGCTTTATCCATGGGATTCAATCTTTCTCTTCCTGCTGTCTTTGGCTCATTCACTGCAGTCCTTCCAACTTTTGCAAAAAAATGAAGCAAAGGTCCTTTGGACAACAACCTTATTCACTATGCAACTCTGGTTCATCCCTAATGCACATCCATAGCATGAATTGAAAGAAGCAGGGATCTTATGAAAAAAAAGCATGCACATGATCATGGAATTAAAGACTGCACCTTACTGTAAATATCCATGGAGGTTGAATTATAATTGTACTCACCACCCTCAATCAGGGTGGGGCTAGGAGGCTTCAATTTACTTAATTCTTTACTTGTATCCCTAAGGAGATGCTGTTGCTGGCTACTATAAGGAAGGCGTTCCAGGTATTCTATAGAGAAGTTGCAATTTTTCTCTCAAAAATTATAAAGAAATCCTTGAAGGGGATTTTATTATATATCTGAAATATGATGTGTATACTATATTCTTCTTGTCAGCCTCTCTTTCTCTCACTGACCCATCACTTCAATTATATGGAAACTGTCCCCATTAGTTCAGAAAAGCAAGGGTATTTTGGGTGATAACTTTCATCAGATCAATTGTATAGTTGGGAGAGATATTAGACAAGTTTTCAGTCACAAAATGACCCAAGGAGAGTTTTGTCTAACATCTCTCTCAACAGTACAGTTGGTCCAATAAAAGATATCACCAAACCCCCCCCCTTGCTTCTCACATATTTCCTGTACTATCACAGCTACAACAACATTCCAGTGCTATTATTTCACTCATTTTTAGCTTCCATTTGACTCATAAAAGCTTTGCCACCCACTACTGTACACCCACACACAATTTATACCCACCACATGGAGACTTAAGCTTGCTATAACTTTAAAGTTAAGATGAAGACACTTGTGATCCTTTTAATTCTGGTCTCCATTTAATTTCTCTTCTGCTATTTTTTACTATGCTAATGAGATTTTTATAAAATCTCTTGGATGAAAGAAATAGAAAAAAAATCCACTTTGTCCAAAGCCAAACATCCATATCTGAAATTAAGAAGTCAAATCCAAGGTTCATTTTACAGATGTATTTAAAATTTTAATTATACAAAATCCTATTAATTATGAATGCATCAGTAGAATATCTTAAGTACTGTATATTAGTCAGAGGTTTGGCAAGGGAAGGAGTTATTTTCACCCACTATCAAATGGTGCTGAGAGGACAACTTCAAGCTCATTTTGCTAATCTCACTTTGCAACATAATCAGGCATGACATGGTGACACTGCACTGCTGGAATGTGTTAATGGTTCTCTTCTTTCTAATGAGATGTCACTGTCTAGAGAGAAACTGCTGCTTTACCCTCTTTCTACACAAGACCATTGTATTTGAATTAGTGAGTGCACCAATAAGATCATACACAGGTATGTACCAAGAAAACAATGTGTCCATGCACACCAGCCTTGCGGTTTCCATCACTGGTCATCTGCAGTTTTATTCTGTGTCCACATTAGATTTGTAGTATTTTGCCTTTTAGGTATTTATTCCTCACAGCTGGGCCCAGTTTGCTGAAGCAGTGGCTTCAATATTTAAAAAACCTTTGGGAACCCAAAGTGGGTGCACATGATGTTAGATACCTATAATTCTTCCAGGAAATCCCATAAATCACCTATTGCCTGTATCATTTCCCAGTGCTTTTCTTAAAAGAAAGACCAAAGTAAATGCTCAACTCCTAGAGCTTCTTTTTCAATGAAAGTTTCTGCTGGAGCTTTTCAAAAGCAATTATGAGGTAGCTGAAGAGGCTGCAGCAAAAAAAGTAGAGGATGTGCTGTCAGCACTGGCAGAGAGCCAGAGACCAAGACTGGCACTTCTTAGTGTTTATGAAGGAACCACCACTGCCTTGGCAGATTTGCAGATGATTTTTTGGGGACAAAGCACGGCTTTTAGGTCTGGTCACCAGCCGCTAGCTGCTGTGACTGAGTTGTATTTGGGTGCAGGAATGTGGCATTGTTCTTGTGGCACCAGGATATAAAAAGAGTCCTGTCTGTGCCTCTCTGGTGTGTTACCCTGGCACTGCAGTGCCACACTAAGAGAAAAGGTCTTTTCACTGTGGATAAAGAACTGATGAGTAAGAATAATCATCATCTTGCAGAAGCTAATGACTCTGGATAGCTATGCATTGTCTGTTTGCAACTGGAAGCCCATTGTGGGTGCTGTTGTGGGGACATTTTTCATGTTTTGCAGGGGCATGTGATCAAGGTGGTAAGTGCACCAGATATCACTTAGGGATGCAAACAGCTGTGGTTCCTGAATTGAAAGATGGAGCCCAGGCACCACACAGTAACAAAAAAGCACACCAGGAAGCAGTGATGTTGGCTTTATTGGGTCGAGGTGGAAGGTTCATGAGCACCCATGCGGAGGTGGGGGCTGGCAGGCCAGGTGCATGAATCTAGAATTTTAATACACTTTGGAATCTTCAGAACTGGACACTAAAGAGAAGTGACACTGATTGTGTTTCCATCTTTACTGATCATAGTTTCATCTTCACTATTCCTTCCACTCCCTCCCCACCTTCCTAATGAAAACTTTGACTAATGCTACACAACCTGCATATATTTTTAACACGTGTAGGATGGTGGCAGAAATGTGCATATAGGAACCTGAGGGCAAGATAGTGATGGTTGTTACATTTAAAGATTGCATAAAATACATAAAAGTCAAGACTGAGATTTCAATGAACAGAGAAGTTGCCAAGACATCTGGCTGGCATCAACCTATGCATATCTGACGAGTTACTGTACCTAAATCTGTTGCATGGTCTGCAGTCAATGTACCACACATGTTAGAAATGTTCTGGGAACAGATTTTCCACCTCATGCTGAAAAAATCATAGAAAAACTGTGCTGGACAGCATCACAAGAGGTCCTCTGATTCAGTCCCTTCAAAATCAAATATACCCTGACCAGTTTCCTGTCTAACCTGTTCTTAAACAGTGGAGAGTCCATAGCCTCCAAAAGCAACATGTTCCAGTGTTCCACTACCTTTAGTTTTTTCTAAAAATTAACTTGAACCTTTTTCCTGCATAGAACTACAGCCTGAATATAAATTGTAGCCTAAGTGACTGTATGCTGTGAATTGCTGTGTGTGCTGGCTTTTTATGTATCAAATATCCTTTACTTATCTTGTCCTTTTTAGGCTAAACTGAGATTTGTGTTTGCCCCCAGTAAAGGGTGGTGCATACTTAACTGCCCCAGCAGACCTGTGAAGAAGAAAGTGAGGCTCAAAGATTCACAGGTTCTTTGCTTGACATCCCTTTGATTCCATAAAGGATGCTATTAATGACTACCCTTAGCCAACAGCAGGAACTCCAGAGTCACAATAATATGTCCCCTGCTTTGAATAGTGCAGATAGACTAGAGGCTGCCTCCTATTTGGACTGGATTGTAAAGTGCATTAATTCAGAATTTAGGATGTAGCAGAGGATTTAGTTTACTCAGTCTGTATTTCATATAATCCTCCTTGCAAAATGCAAAACAATGATACGAACTAATTGAAAATAAAGTGATGAAATAGTCCTGGGTTGCTCAGTTGGAAAAGAGAGGAGCAGGTTCACAAGGGCTGGAGGAGGAGCTGACCAGATGACTTTATGTTTTACAGTCACACTGGGAAAAAAATTAATATAGAAAGGAAAAGAAACAGAAGAACTGGTTCCCTGCTGTGCTTATAGACTTACCAGTTTATACTGTCTGTAATAACTTGTCATCCAATATTCATTTACAAGTTACTACAGTAACAGCATGTCTCAGAGAAGAGCAGATTTGTTGGTGTCATCTGAAATAATTAGAGCAAATCCACCCTGCAACAACAGAAATTCTTCCCTTACAATCAGACAGTTTCCACCTTTCCACAGTTACATGACATTTAAATTCACTAACTACTCCTTCAGTAACACAGCCTGAGATTACTGAGCTGTGACACAAAACATTCTTTTTTTTAGGGGACAAGAAAACCAAAGCAGGGTTTCCCAAGCCCAGCTATTGGTAAAGGAACTGTAGGAATATCTCACTGTTGTGTGAGGATTCTCTTTCCAGACACAGTAACATGTTTGCCCTGGTTGGGTTGTGGCACATGATGGGCTGCCTCAAATGCTAGTCTTGTGGCTTGGATCCAAATACTAATCCCTTGAAGTTTGGAGCTTCTAGATTTGATGTTGAAATTCAAACCACTGCAGAATTAAGTTTCAATCATGGGCTAGGGACAGCCATTCAGAAAGCCTGAGCTGAATTGATTCAATCTTTGCAGGTTAGTTTAACCTGGCTAGGCTAAATCACTTTGTAACTGTACAGACATCCCCTCTGGACTGAAAAAATGCCAGTACATGACTGCAGTGGCTTAGGCTAGAAGCCGGGGGGTGCTAGAGCAGTCCTCCATTCTTTTCCACAGGACTGAGCTGAGGAGGGCATGGCCAGGCTCCAGCAGGACATTGTGATTAGGGAGCTCCCCCCCCCCTCCCCCCACTTGGTAACAGAGCATTTATCATCTCTGTTGTCAGCATTTAGCACCCCATCAGAAAACAAAACCTCACTCATTAGTTCAAGCTCTTCTTAAACAGCTTTTTCTGAAGGAAGGAATGCAGGGACATTACCAGCTCGGTTGTTGATTAGCTCCGAAAAGCCCTAAGTGGACACTGTCCTATTTGCCTTACACAGCATTAGCTAGCAAAGCACATGCTGGCTATGGTTGGGAGAGAGGAGGAAGGGATCTCTGCTTAAGGAGCGAGTGGTGAGAGGGGGGTTATGGGGGAGGGGGACATAGGGAAGCCAGCAGGCACTGCTGTGCCTGCAAGTTTCTGCTGGAGCTGCAGCTAGGGAGCAGAGAGCCCCGCCCAGCCCAGAGACCATGCTGGGATTTTATAGATTTCATAGACATTAGGGCTGGAAGGGACCTCGGAAGATCATCGAGTCCAGCCCCCTGGGGGAGTCTGATTTAACTTAAACCAGCAAGGGCTCTGGGACAGACATTGCATGAACTGGTTTGACCCAAATCAGTTAAGTCTGATACTACATTCAACCAGGTTTATCTCAAAGCAATTTCAGTCATTTTCAAATTGGTTTATGTACACTGAATGTCTGTTCTGTTACAGGTTTAAACCAGTTTCTGATCACTTAAACCAGTTTATGTGTAATGCCTGTCCCAGCCATGGAGGCCAAATCTAGGTCTAGGCCCAAATATTCTTAGTGTTTGGGACAAGGTTTAACGAGCAGTGACAATGCAGTTGTGTCTCACTACAACTCTGGAGGCATAAGTTTATGTCCTGGTCATTAGGGCTGTGCAAAGCTTTGGGTGGTGATTCGATTCGGAGGAGATTCGGCCTGATTCGGCAGCCAAATCTCCAAATCTGAATTGAATCGGGAGACCAATAAAAAGGTCCAAATCTATTCAAAGCCTCTGAATTGATTCAGAAAAGATTTGGAGATTCAGCAACTCAGGCAGTCCCCGCTTACTGACACAGGGAGCTGGACCCAGGCCCCGTGCCGGTAAGTACGGGGTGGGGGTTGGAGGAGGGGACAGGAGACTATAGGGGGACCTCCACCAGGTCCCATCTGCTGCCTGCTCCCCCAGCCCCCCGAGTGCCCCCTGAACCCTGCCTGCTCTCCCAGCCCTGTCAATGGCTGCCCTGCCCAGCCCCAGCATCCCGGCCCTTTTAAAAGAAAAAAAGTCCTGTACTCACTGGCTGCTGCAGAGACCATTGGGGCTTCTGGGGGCTCATGTCACGTAGCACAGGGCAGTGGGGGGGCAACAGGGATTCCCCCCTCCCCCTGGTGTGGCAGGAGTCAGTGAGTGTGGGACTTTATTTTTTTTTTAAAGAGTCAGGATGCTGGGGCCATGTGGGGCAGCCATTGATGGGGCTGGGAGAGCAGGCAGGGGATGGAGCCTGTTTGATTCAGAGATTTGGCCGATTTGGCAGGGGCTGGATCTCCAAATCAGATTCAGCTGAATTAATTCAGGATAGTGATTCGAATCACTGAATCTAATCACTGTCCCCCGAATTGGCAGAATCCAAAGCGAATTCTAGCCGCTTTGCACAGGCCAACTGGTCATATGTCAAAGGCATGACCTAGGTCTAAATGGGTACCTGATGTATGGTGTGATTTACCACAGTGCAATCTCAGTTTAGCAAGCACTAACCATCTCTCTTCTGTCAAATCCTTTATTAAGACTCACTTATTGTGGGATGTTTGTAAATCATCATTATTATTACTTCAAATTCCTAATTGAGCCATCAAAAAATACATGTACTAAATTGACTGCATGTGTCAATTTGTGTGTGTGTGTGTCTGAAAGAGAGAAAGATAGAGAGCTCTAATTGCTGTACTTCTGTTCTCCTCCATCACATTTCCCGCCTGTTTGCTATCCTCACTCCTTTCATTGTGTACAAAATAAGTAGAACATGTAAACTGATAATACTTTTACTTTCTTGCCTAACCATGACAGTGGTCACACGGCCATGATTTCAGTGGAACATAGATCAAGACCTAAGTTTCTAGTACACAAGTGTGATCTTCAGGACTGTAAAACTAATAAAAAGGAAAAATAATGATAATTGTAAATAGAAGGAATTTCTGGTGGTTAAAGCAAAGGTCTGGGTTTTAGGAGATCTGAGTTCAATTTTTAGAATAGCTGAAGACCTTTGGTGTGTGCTTCTTGTTGATTTGAATGAGTATATTTTACATGATAATTATATTTACAGGTATTTGAGGAAAGGATTCACTTTTAAATAAAGTAATTCTACATATAAGACTACTGATAATTCTTCATTACTTTGCTATCACAAAAAAAGTATGACTACGGTTTAAGTATTCAGGGTTGTAAGAGAACAAACAAACAACTGAGAAAGCACTGTTCCCTCTAAATATCCTTAGGTTTTAAAAACAAACAAAAAGGTTCATGTAAATTATGCTGCTGCATCATTAATAAAGTCTTTGTGATGGGGAAGAGAGAATTTGCATGGGAACATTATAGTGAGTTATGCCACAAATATTTCATTTTTCTGTTTTGCTCAAATCATAACATGCTCCTTATCCTGTCTCCCCCTTGAATTCTCTGCATATAAATCTTCCAGAAGTCATCATCTTTCCATGCAGAGGAGTGCAGGTAGGAAAAAAAAAGCTCAATTTAGCCAAGAAGACAATGTTCCACCTACAGCAAGCAAATTACCTCTATTAATAGAGTGAAAGTTTAAAGGGCTTTGTTCCAAAAAAAAGTTTTAAGTTAATGTGATTGCTCATGAAAAGAACCAGATTGACAGCTCTGAAGACTGAAATTCAGAATAAATGCAGCACAGATGGCAATGATACTGATTTTCTCTGCCAAGATGCCACGAGCCTAAGTGGAGGTAACTACCTCTGTATGTAAGAAGTTAGGCTATTTCCAGCAGGTACCAGTCAGTGCCAACCAGCACCAGACTTTCCCAGATGTTGACTGTTTTCCATCAGGAGCTGGTATTCAGCATCCAGGTTATTTCATACTGGAAAATGGGATGTATCCTCTTGGTCCAACTCACTGCTCCCCCACTTTGACTAACCTGAATCTAGCAATCACAGGCAGGGAAAAAAATAGGTCAGCAAAGGGTAATAATGTCTGATCACGGCTACCCAAGGTGGGATTACAACTGGTAACCCTCAAATGTAAAGACTTTATGTCTCATTGCCAATGCACAGATCCATTCACATTGCTTGGATCAAGTAATCAATAAATAAGCTCAAGACACTTGATTCTTACAGGAACAATGGCATCTCTAAATCTCTCTTTTTGAAAGGTAGTTTCTTGCTACTGTAATATATAATTTCATAATTGCTAGCTACATGTGCAAGAGTCAAAAGAAGAGACACCTCCTGTCCAGAGAATTCTACAGCGTAACAGAAGGACAGCACGAGACGCTTCCGAAGACCCCGAGAAAAACTCTGTCATATTGGAAGTTTGAGATCTTCCAGAGTGCCTAAGGAAACCATGCTCCCCATACTCAGTTGGTATTAGGCATTTGTGACACTTATGTCCTTTCATGGTATGGTGGACTTAATGATACAGCCCTGCATGCCCGGGCTTGGAGAATCTTCATTTTGATTGGTGGAGCCATCCACCAATCAGGTAATGCTGGGAAGGGACTTGCCCTGCCCCTGCCCAGCGGGGTGGGGAGAGGAGAACCCCAGACCTGGTTGTAGCCTGCTCTTTGCAGGTCTGACAACACTCTGGGGCAGGGCCTCCAGAATGAATGAAAGGAGCTGCATGTCCAACATGTGGCAGACGTGTCGAGGAATGAAGAAGAGAATGGGCAAAGAAGAGCTGGTGTGAGCTGGCCAGCAGCCTAAAGAGCCTGAAGACACCTCTTTGCAAGCGTGAGTGGCTGCGTCCCCAGTTCCACCGTGGGGAACGCAGTGTTGGTGCTGGTGCACAGAGCACAGACCCTGGGAGCCATTCAAGGTCGCTTGGGTCTGCATCCCCTGGAGTGAGGCCAGGGACCCAGTGCACAGGCTGGTGCATGGAGCCCAGACCCTGGAAGCTGCACGAGGCAACTCAGGTCTGCAACCCCCCAGCAAGCGGCTGGGACCTCAGTGCACACAGTGGTGCACCGATCCCAGACCCTGGGAGCAACTTGAGGCGGCTCATATCTGTGATCACTGGCAAGCAGTCAGGGAGCTCAGTGCAGGCAGTACTGCATGGAGCTTGAACCTGGGAGCTGCTTGAGGTGGCTCAGGTCTGCATCCACTGGCATGAGGCCAGCGGCTCGGTGCAGGAGACATGGCACAGAAGGTGCGGGAGTGGATTGAGCCCTGGCACCACACAAGGTGACCTGGGCCTCTTACCCCCAGCAGAAGGCATGCAACAGTGTGCAGGTCCACCTGCGGGCGTCAGTCCAAGGGGAGTCAGTGGCTTGGGAGGCCCCACCCACGAGGAGCAATTCGGCCAAAGGGGACGAGGCCCACCCATCCAGGCCCTGGAGTTGTGAGTTGCTGGGGAAGGGATTCCCACAGGGGAGGGGAGCTACCCCGGCTGTGGGTCAGTTTATCTTCAGGGAAACTTGAGCTAACTGGTTGTTGAGGCACCTTATATTTTGTGGGAGAGTGCCCCCTAGTTTGTGACACTGCGCCTTATATTTTGTGGACATTGTAACTTTCTATATTAGTAGTTTAATAGATTGTTAAGTATAAACTTCTTAAGGGACACTACTGGTACCCCCCTTCCCTAATGGTTATATATATGTACCTATACCTAGCTGTGTATATTTGTGTTTTGACTGTTGTTTAATTGTATTTATACATTCTCACCTGTACTTCATTGTTGGTTGTCTATTTTAGACCAACTGTCTATCAACACATTGCTTGGGGCTACCTGGAAGGGTGTAATCTTTCAGCCTTTATTTGTAGGACATATTATATGATAATTTTGTGTGTGTGTGTATAAATATACATAAATATACACATACATATATGTATATACACACACATACATATGTTTATTAATAGCAATTCTCTTAATTTTTGTATATTTTAATAAATCTGTATATAGTTAAGTATCTCTTGTCCTGGCCTGACTCTACAGGGTGTAGAGGGATCTGGCCTGCATATTGCAGATCCCTGTCACAGGACTCCTGCCTGCCACCCATCCCTTCTATCTGGAGATGGGAGCACAGTATTTGGGTGCACCTGGGTTACAATGGATTTAGCCCTAATGCTGAGAGTTGCAGTACCTTGGGGCCTAGTGCAATTTACAGTCCCAAGCTAGATGCCTGCTTTGGAAGAGTTAGGCACCTAAAACAGGGACTCACAGCAGGTTGCATGCTAGACTATCCAACAGGCAATGCTGAGGAAAGGGGTGTGGTTTAAGTCTACCCCTACCTAGACAGGTTCCAAGCTGCAGAGAAGTGCCTGTTTCTACCCACGATACTCAGCCTTGAAACCTCTCCTGAAAGTAGGTGCTTACATTTGCCTTTCACAAACCCAGGAAGGGTCTGTCTGTTCTTTCAAAAGGCTGCAAAAGGAGGAGGTGGGAGCAGAAGTACCCTCTTATTCAGTAGCTAGGGGTTAGAGCATTCGAGGCATTGTATATCCATTGGGCTACAAAGAGAAAGTGAGTGAGGGTGAGAATAACTGCATGGACCTGTTGAGAGAAGGGAAAGCCTGGTTCCCTTTCCTTAATTATTTTACTGGGAGTGGAACAGCTTTAGCAGGAGAGATTTAGAGAGCCCCATTCCAGATAAGCATGTAGTCCAAAGGCTAGGACATTCTGGAGATGAGTGATGTAGGTTCACATTCCTTTTGTAAGAGGATGGCATCCCACATTCTTGGTGACTGCTCTAATCACTGGCCTGTGGGCTAAAAGAGTGGCATCTTCTTTTTTCTTTTTTCTTGTGTTTTGTGTGAGATTAAGCATGCTGTGAGTCTATCTATTATATTGGGACATGCAGGTGTCTCTGTCTTTCTCACCTAAGTTGTGAATCCCACCAGGGTTTCAGGCAGAAGCTAGGTGAATGGTTTCCTGACACTGTTAGGATTTAGGCTGTTGAGCATGTGCCCAACAGCAATAATATCTGTGCCTATTGGACCTTACACCATTGGAAATGTAGGTGCTGAGGGACTTTGGCCACCTATGGTATGCAGGAGGGAGGGTTTATGAATGTCACTACTGCTTACCTGTTGGACTTAGGCTCCTAAACAGCATTAATGTGTCTAAGCCCTTCTTATGAATCTAGTCCTTAAGTCCCCAAGTTATTTTTGAAAATCTGACCTTTAAATACCTTATCCCTATCTATGTACAATGGGTAGATAATGGCATCTTGTGGAGTTAGCAGCAGTGTGCTATGTGAAAAAGGTGAGGCTTTTTCATGTTGCCTGCAGGATAGCATCTATTCTTTGCTTTGACCTTCAAGGTCTCTCCAGTCTCCTGTACTAGAGTGGCTTACCCTATGGCTTTTAAATCTGCAGAAACTCAACACATCATGGTCAAGATACACCAGTCATGAGAAGCTAGAGACCTGATGTCCTATGAGGACAGGAACAGCATTACTAAACAGAAACATTACTAATACCATTACCCATAACTGTAGTACCTTCATAAAGCCCCCCACCCCTGAATCTAGTGATGCTAATGGTGCAATATACTGTATATGGACACTGCATATAACCTAGCTCAGGTCTACCCTGCAAACTTCCCTTGTGCAGCGATGGCACCCTCAAGCACACCACCCTGCTCTGTGAGAGCTGCTTCTAAACCAGAGGCAGTGAACCTATGACTTCTTTATGCCATGAGCAAGCTAACTGGCACTCTAGTGAGCTAGCCAGTGCTGTCACTCAGCAGTACTTAAGCTGCCTAAGATGCTCATGAATGCAGCATAGTATATATGAGCAAATGGCTGTTAAGCATAGTAAATGCACTGTGTCAACAGTGCCTATGAATAGCCAAATCTGGGCCTTAGTGACTACTTAGTGTGTGATTAGCAGGGATCCTGGTTTTCTCTGATAAAAAAAATCCCCAATTTTCAGATTTAAAAAAGTAACCCCAAATCCATTTTTTTCTGTGATTAAAATGAAACACCACTATATATAGGATTATATGTTAGTAGGGTTTCATTTTAATCATGGAAAAACGTGGATTTTGGGTTACTTTTTTAATCTGAAAATTGGGTTGTTTGTTTTTTTTATCAGAGAAAACCAGAATCTCTGGTGATTATGGGTTGGAAAGAGACAATGCCCGTTTACCTAGGGCACAAAATCTCTTATGTTGGCACTTTTTCTTACCAGCTGAAGCACTGGAGACTGGTGATCCTAATTCTTGAGTCTCCAGTTTTTACAGCAAAATAAAACCAATTTACAGCTCTTGCCACTATCAGGACAAATTTTAATCTCAGTCTTTCATCTGAGAGGCACTATAAGAAATGAATGATTACTGACCCATGATACCTATTAGAGATTACACTTGGGTCATCTCATTTGTTGTTTTAACACAAGAAATAAAGGGCCCTAGCAGAGCTGTCACAGAAACTGAATTGATAATGAGATGGAACATCATCTTTATGAGAGCCTTATTCTCAAATGACACTCAAGAAAACTAAGGACAGGACCTTGAACCTTAGGCCTGAGTCACATGAGCCTGGCAGGACTTTCCCTGTGCCCTCAATCCCTTACATTACTACCTGGAAGTGTAATATAGCAGTGGTGCATTTCTACACTTAAATTAGTCTTTATATATAGACAAAAGAGCCCTTATCTGTGTACTTGCTTCGTCCTTCCCCTACATCCCTGCATGCAGCTAAATTGTGCACCAAGGAGTTTTTGAATCAAAAGAAGTTAAATGGATAGGCCAATTCATTTCCAACAACAGCAGCCTAGTGGGACTCCCATGCCCATTACCTGATTTTGATTGCAAACCAGGTCCCTGCTGCCAGGTAACAAAATTGTTCTCTTTGAAAGACACTCTTAGTGCTGAAAAAGAAATACTTTTTAAAGTTCTAAGGGAAACATTAAAGGACTTCAGGGCTAATCCAGCAAGGGACCATGAATCACTAAGGACCAAACTTTTCTGCCTTTACTGTGGTTGAGTAGTAGTCCCTTATACTACCACACTTCTGGGGCAGGCTACTCCCTAACAGATCAGGGTGGTAGATTCAGGTCCTAATGTTCTGCAAAGTTGACCACTGGATAATTTCTTTCTTTCAGGTAATGTAGCAGGGCTCAGAAGCACAACACAGGACCACCAGAAATCTGTGGAGGATTTTTGCCCTCCTGGGCAATGCATACATAGGAGGAAATTCTCAAGAAGACAAGCACACTCAGTACATAGGATGCTGACAGACGTGACAGTTTGCCATGCAATTGGCCACTAAGCGCTCAATGGCTGTGCACTGACAGAAGTGTATGGCTGCAGAGAGCTTTAAAAATGCCCAATTATATGACAATCTGAACCATGCTGTCTTTGGAATGGGAGGGTGGGGGGAAGAGGGGGAAAGGAGCATTCTGGGGGTTTCCCAGCTGGCACTGGAGAGTGAGGCAAGTGGATTAGCTGGGCAACCCCCAGAATGAGCTCCCTCTGCTCCCTTCTCCCCCTCCCATTCTGAAGACAGTGCTGGGGCTGGGGGCAGGGGGAGGGGGGGCATTGCTAGGGGAGAGTGGCTGCAAAGACAGAGGGGCTCTAAACTGCAGCTCATCTCCCAATCCCTGGGACCCAACAGTGAATGGCTGTTGGGTCCAGGAATAGCTGTAATTCATGGCACTTCTTCTGAAGCATCATGAGTTACAGTGGGGAGCTGCACTTCTGTCTGCACCCATAATTCCATGCCCCAATCTGGAAGGTGTAATATATCTTTCCTCTGCCACCTCCTAGGCACAGCAATGGGGTGGACACAGGTGGTCAGAATCTGCTATCTGGGCCTAGCCACCAACCCACTCTTCGCAACTGGAGGAGCCAGTCAGGGTCAGCTGACCCTTTACCCCTTCCTATAAAAACTCCTGACCTGGAAGAGGAAGCACTTGTATTCAACACTATAGGATTCAACCTTGTACCTAGGCTGCCTTGCCCTTGACTTGTGCCCCTACTGGCTCTCTGACAGATTCTCTGGTTACCTAACCCAACTTGCCCACAGACCCTGAGTTTGGCATGACCCTTTGGCTCCCTAATCCAATTATGGTTCGATCTCCTGGATACCCAACCTGGTGAGCCCCCTGACTCTGCACTCTGTCTGACCATCTGGATCTCTGCCTCAGTTCCCCAGAAGGATCTCCTGGCTTCTGGTTTCCCAGCTCCTCTACACTTGGAACCTGCACACTCCCATCAGATCTTGGTTGCTTCCTCAGCCTGGGTGAACTTCACGACCCAGCAGGACCCAGCAGGACCCAGCATGACAAGATTTCAGGCATCAAGTGCCTTTCTTCAGGTTGGTTGTGGCTTCTCCTCAGGTTGGACTTGAGTAAGGGTACTTGATGCCCAAAAGCTTGCCCAAGAGCTCTCCCAATTATACAGTTGGTCCAATAAAAGATTTGACAACAAAATCCGTGCCTCTTGTACACTTTCCGAACCTTCACAGCTACAACAACACTCCTAACATACTAAAATAAAATAAATGTAATAGTGCTCCAAACAAACAAACTTCTGTCAGTGCACAGCAGTAGAGCGCTTAGTGGCCAATTGCATGGCAAACAAACAAAACTTAATCTGGTCTGCTAAGACCTTCTCAAATTAAAAAAAGTTTCATATTATTTCTGGAAGATGTCCAGATTTGGGATCTGTCAGGATGCAGGAGAGAGGGTGCTCCAAAGTTGAGGAGTGACTGCTGAGAATAGCTTCCCATGTATTTTTGCTGAATGAACTTGGCACACCAGTGGGCCTTGCAGAAGGTTGCACTCAACTGACCTTAGGGATCACAATGGAAAACAGAGGGGGGACTATGACAAAGGAGGTCAGGCGATCTGAATTCTAGCCTGCTGTTTTGGTAGGGAGCACTTTGGGAGGCTCAGTGTGAGCAGACATTATTGTAACTAACACTTGCAGATAGTCCCCTAAATAGGCCATCTAGATGCTCTTTTCATCCAAGGGGTAGATGGCAGTTTAGGCTTCACAGCGAGTCACAGAGACTGCTCTTTGATTGGTTCCCCATGACACAATATTTCGCTGTATTGGGTGAGGTTGTCCCCAGGTTAAGACTATTGTTTTGTAACTGTTTCATTGCAAGTGTGGCTGACTCAGCCTGAGGAGACTGAGTGAGGATCTGAGAGAGATGGCGGGAGAGCAGGTCCCAGGGTGGACAGGGAGAAAAGAACTGGTCCCAGGGAGGACAGAGTAAAGTTCAAGTGACCCCTCCTCTTTCAGAGAAGAAAACATTCGCTCCTCCCTGACCAAAAAGAAGGAGCCCCCCAGAGGCGTGGGTGCTAGGGATCACTGAGGAAGCCAGGGACTGAGAAGAGCCGGGATTCCAAAGCCAGAGGCTTGCCACTTGTGAAGCCACACTACAGGTGGCTGCAGGGGGTCCTTTCAGGAAAAGGAAGTCCAATAAGTCTGCTTTTGGGGGGAATCCCAAGGTGATATCGATGTAGCTTTCTCTTTCCTCTAAAAAAGGGGCAGTTTGATCCTTTTTCATGACAGAGACAGTTCTCCTTTTGGCTTCAGTCTGCAGTCTGTGTAGAAGGATGGTAGAGCTAAGGCTGTAATCCCTTGTGGAGGGTCTTCCACCACTACCAGCATTAACTTTTTCTTTTATCTTGCGGTCAGGGAAGTCCAAAGACCAGGATAATGACTTCTCCCTACAAAGTTGCACAAGGACGGATGGGGAAAGGCATCACATCAATTCATGCCTGGCCATAGTGTGGCCTGAGATCATAATCTGTTGGATTTGGCTCTACCAGGCCAAGATGTATCTCTGAATGCAGGGTTTAAGTCTCTGGTGTCTTGACTCATGCATAACCATTCGCACCTATGCGAAGGGATTATGAAGTGGATATAAAATAACAGTAGTACCAAATCAGAGTGGTAAGGTCACAGTATCAACCAGTTAAAATCAACATAGCTACCTTGTCCCTAGTTCACACCAGTGTAGGATCTGGCCCACTAATGTAATATTGGCCCTGGACCTCTTTTTTCCAGATATAATTGATTTAACTCAGGGAAGGGCAATAGAGAATTAGGGGCTTCTTGATGTTATTAAATGCAACTGTGGTGGAGAATCCCTGTCATCTTTCTACATCCCCATCTTCTCCCTTTCACCACACATACTCTTTTTCAGTTCGTTTAAAGGCTTCCTCTCTCTTTGTTGGGATTTAACCTCTCTTGACCAAAGGCTATGAGGTCAGTTTTGTCACGCTGGACCTGTAGGTCGCAAAGGACTTGTGCTTCCATTTTGCTGCTTTTGTGAGCTTGCTTGTGATCGGTCTCAGCTTCCTCTTTCTACTGAGGCCTGCAAAGGGAAGACATGCTGCAGCTTTTGGTTTTACTCCAACATAAT
Source organism: Alligator sinensis (assembly GCF_000455745.1). Lineage (NCBI taxonomy): Eukaryota > Metazoa > Chordata > Crocodylia > Alligatoridae > Alligator > Alligator sinensis. The sequence continues at coordinate 659,929 of NW_005842599.1, read as the reverse complement.
TCCTGAGACTTTCCAAGTATTGATTGGCAACAGATATATTACATGGGCACTGATATCGAGGATACATTAAGTAAATGGAAAATCAGGCCTAAATGGCCTTCTTCCTTTTACTGTTGCCATTTATCAAATGACATGCTCCAATAGCAGAAGAAATGTGTAGGATCTGAATCAGCCATGGCTTAACCTGGCCATAGATAATTCAAAATTATAATTTACAGTGGATGCTTAGTTTGTATTAAATGCCTCTGAGGCTGACAATAGTCTCAGTTACACTGGTACAAGTCAAGAATAAATCTGATGATATCCATGTAGTTACACTGGTTGAAAGAAAACAAGCCCTGTGCCATTTTAGAAATTTGGGGTCCCTATATTTTGAAGATCTGTCATCTCACATACTGCATATATTTCAATACCTTTCTTCTATACTCTCAAAGATGTCAAACACCAAGCAGAGCAATACATGTCTGTCAGATCTCTTTTTAATATGAACACCCATCACTATAAGAGCTGGGTGTCATGCAAAAGCACATAACTAGGAGGATAAAACAGAAGGATCATTAAAAGACCTGGGAAAAGAAATTGCTATTTTAGAATCTTCCAATTCCTGAATGCTGAAATGATATTAGCAGACAAATAAAGAAGAGTGCATGTTCTAGCATGAGGAATCAAAGCCAAAAAAGGGTAACAAGACTTGTAAGCAACAATTTTATATCTAGGGCAGAGTATTGGTCAGGATGAGTACAATGAACTACATCTCCTCAATATTAGGCTATATAAACATCAGTACACACGATATCCAGGGTAGACGTTTTTGACTTACAGAGATCCCTCTACTCAAAATCTTGGCTACCAGCAATTAAACAGGGGAGTTTAATTATAGGAAGATTGAATGCAAAGATAAGGAGGGCTGGATACTTAGAAAATTATTGTAAAAAAAAAAAAAAAAAAAAAATTCAAGAGCAACTTAGACCAGCTAAAGCAATAACAAGCTAGAGATAAAGTCACAACAACCTCCTTCTCAATTCTTTCTCATCCTGCTGTCAGTATTGCAGTGTTCACCTAACAGCAAGCAGTCTTACATATTGCATGAATTACAGCACTGAAACACAGTGGGATGAGTTACAAATAAGCCTGGGCTGGAGAACACAGTTCTCTGAATATTGGTATTGAGATATATGCAGCCTTTCAGTACTAGGTTACCAATGTAAATCCAACCTCAGCCAACAGTGGTCACAAACAGTTTCCATCTAATGGCAAATGGATTATACATCTGATGGTCCCATTCATTTGCTAGTGCACAAGACTGTACCACAGTGAGAAAATGACTTGCCCACTCACCCAGGCTCTGTGCATGCTGAAAAAAGTGGCGTGTGTGTAGTGTAAGAGATGGGGCAGGGCTTGTTTCTTAATGAAGGTCTTGAAATCTCTGTAGAGACAGTAGAGACATATTCTTAGTTTCTCCCCCATAGTGGTTGTCCATCCCAGCGAAGATTGAGGCTCCCAGGTAAGTCAGTATAGCTTGATTCATGTCACACATATTCAGTGGTTAAACAAAGAACTTCAACCTCCAAAGCTGCCATTCCAGCACTTTTCCTACACGCTAAGTTAATGTGGGAGGCAAAAGAATAAGCCTTGCCTAGGAAAATCTTTTCTTTGGTAGGTTGTGCAAAGATACAATGTTACAATTCATTTCAGTTTTCTTTTTATTTACAAAGATTTGGTGTTTTTTTTAAAAGCAATGCTTCCTCAGCATTGTGTTAGTAGCTCTTTGGAACCATTTCATCTCATAAATTCTGTCACAACCCTCATGCTGCCATAAAAGGTCCTGTACTACAGCTTTAGCTTGACTGCCAATGGCACAGTTACGTTATTATGCAAACTACTCTGGAAATCAATGTTATTTTCACATTAGAAACACTATGCAAATACAACATAGAATAAAGAGTCAATGTGTATTACCAAATCATACAATTTGCTTTGCAATACTGAATAAAAAATCAAACACAAATTGACTCCTCTCTCCCATACATAGTCCAGAATAACTTGTATTGGTGAGGATACACATCTTAAAGGTTGTTGCCCTATGAAAGGGTTTCATTTTTTAATAAATTAGGCTAGTTTAATGCTGATGTTCTATTATTGCAGATTCCCAGCTAGTGTAAGCTTCCTTATCTAACTTAAGTAGCTCTACTCTAACCTTAAGAAAAAACACCATGTGGGCAGGAATCAAAACAGGACTCAAAGTAGCTCACCAGTTTTAATGACTACCATCACCAATCTTAGCTTGATGCAGTAAAAAAAACAATGAATCACTTTATGGTGATGGGACACTGAAGGGAAAAGAAGATGAAAATTATTCCTGCAGGCTTTTATGCTATGCCAGGGGTGGGCAAAATATGGCTTGCAGGCCAGATCTGGCATGCCAATTGATTGTATCTGGCCTGCAGCTGCCCCTGCAGTGCTCTGCATGGAGCTGAACCCTGCCTGCTCCTAGCCGGGGCAGCCCACACTGCCCTCCTGATGACATCTGCCTCACACCCGCTGATGGCACTGGCCTGATCCCAGCCTCAGCTCTGGCCCTGGCCAGTGCACACAGCTTCCTGGTGGGCTGTTCCTGCTGTTGTTGCAGCTGCCCAGGTACTACTTGGGTCCCCCTGCCTCCAGTGGCTTCTTCTCCTTCTGCCTTTGCTGCATCTCTCTGGGTAGCAGGCAGCAGGGGGAAGTGGCAGCAGTCATGAAGACACATGCTAGGCACCACATGCCCAGTCAAACAGGGGGAAGCTGAAGCTGGGCGGCTCCTGCCCCAGAGTGCGGGACTCCATACGCCCTTACCCCTGACACATCTCACCCTCCCCAACATATATCCACTCCCCTCCTTTCCCCACCTTGCACACACCCATCCCCCAACACAATGTACAAGAGTAAGGCTTTATTTTGAGCTATTATGCAATTGCCTCTATATTTACTACTAAAAAAAACATAAATCAGGACAAAAATATTTTTTGAAATAAAATTAAAATATGCTATAGTAGATGTTTGATTTTTAGTATACGATTTTTTATCTATAATTTGTTAAAATATCTTTTGAAAGATTTTACATCTGCAACCCTTAACAGCTTTCCAAAACTCATTAAGTGGCCCACCAGTCAAAATAATTGCCCACAGCTGCACTATGCCCATCACCAGGGTATTTGAGGGCTTAGAGTGACATAAAAAGGTCATATCTGAAAGGAGTCCATGTCCCCAGACAAACTTTTAGCCCCACAAGCAAAATTATGTGTATGGATGTACCTGTTTAGAAGATCCTCCTTTATGCTCTCACACCCATTTCTACAAATGGCACCATCTGAAATTGGCTAGGAAGGAGAATAACCCAAAACAGAAACAAACAAAAAATTGTGGGGAGTCCTATGTCAGGATATTTTGGAATACTACTATGTGATTTTCTGCATTTTAGGGGAGAAGGCTCTGATATTCAACATAACCTGGCACCTGTTTACAAGACACAACTTCTGATACATTAGAACAACTGGCACTGGAACATTTTTCTTGCAGAGAAAGGAGTGATTGTGCAGGTCAAGAGTGTTAAAAGAGACAAGCTCGTTTACTAGAAAAAGTATTTCATTGCAAAATAACCTAGAGGGTCTTTATATGTGCCAAATTAATTTCTTTGTCTTTACTTCAAGCACGAATATCAATTAAGTTGAGGTTATGTCCTAGCTTAAAAGCAGGGTGAGATTTATGTGAACAATCAGTTTCAGTTACAGGGAATTAATCTTAAGTGTACTGCACTGGCATTGGACGTCATTGCTTTTCTTTTGTCATTTGCTCTCTGAAAGCAACTGGGAGCATCTCCAGTACATCTGGCTGCTTGCTACATATTCAAAGCTAAACAGCACAAGTACAGATACTGGATGGTGAAGGTTCACATTCAGCTGAAAATATTCAGTTCTGTTCTCTTGATATAATGTTTCATTAGACTCTGGTCTCCGGTTTCTCACACAACTAATTGGCAAAACCCCTGAAAGAAAAGGAACTCTGGTTCTACGAAAATGAGCTGAAGCTAAAAGGCCAACGCTGATACCATTTGCTGGAATAGTATATCTCCTACAGGATAATTAATTGTTGCTATTTTTTTACCTTCTCCAGTAATGGACTGAAACAGGAAGGATGAACCTATATAGGCTCTCCCCCTCATCAGGGGAAAATTGATATGACTCCTCCACTGAAGTCAATACAGGTATGCCAGGTGGGATCTGGCCTGGGATCTCTTTTCTTCAGTTGACCAATATGGGACTTGCCTTTTCAAAGTCCTCATCCTGACCAAAGTCTGAACTCAAAACATTTCCTGGGGAGGAGCCCTGTTACTCTTTCAACTGGAGGCTGAAGATTTTACCAACCAGCCTATTTTAAGGTTAGCGTTTTCTTTGCTTCAGAGATATCCAACAGTAAAAAGCCACAAACAAAGAATCCCTATCCCTAAGTCCAAAATCAGTACACACTAAATAAAAGGAGGCATACTAGAGAAAATAATAAGGGAAAAAATACGAAAATAAGAAGTGTTATCATGTAAGTGTAATAAATAAATACCTCACGCTAATATTCCTAAATACATCCCTGGCTGAATTTTAGCCTCACACTACCAACTTCTAAACTACTTGTTTTTGATGTTACATACATAGATTCCTTGGGTTCACCACCCCAGGGGTGTATGACTACAGCGTATCTATCAATTGCTAGTTGGAATTGCAATATATGTATCTGTTCACTTATGTATTTGATTTATGTGCCACCCTTCCGAGTAAAGGCTCAGAGTGGTTTACAATAAAGGAACAAAATAATTTATAAAACAGGGCAACAAACAGGGGAACAAAACAACTTAAAAGGCAAGCAGAGTATCAACATAAAACAGAAACCTCTTGAACAATATCCCAACCTAGCTTTGTTTGTTAAAAGTCTTCCCAAATCAGAAAGTCTTACAGGGCTTCTGAAAGACAACCAGGCTTGAGCTCTGGCAGGTGTCAAGGGAGGAAGTTCTAGAGCTGAGAAGCAACTGCTGAGAATGACCTCCCATGATGTAAATACTTCCCTTTCAATTGGAAATATTTTTCTGGATACATCCTAGAGACTGCATTTTGCCTCATTCACAGATGCTATACATTGCTGACTCAGTCATCCTGTGATTGACTAATACAATAAGTCTGTTTCCTCCACTTCCAATTGATGGTCCTCCACTATCATAGCAGAAATTCTTGTTATCAGTTCCTACGTGTGTGACCTTGCACTTTGTAATACTTAATTTCAGCTTATTTCCATTAGTCTAAGTCATTAAGGTCAGTCAAGTTCTCCCTGTATGTATCTGTGCATGTTCCAGCAAAATGAGAGGTGTTAGGTCCCTCAACACCCTTTGCTATAAGATGATTTGCTAGGCATGCCTCCTATTAGCCTCTGAGAGTGGTCATTGTATCAGTCCAGATCAAATCAAGGTTTAAAACAAGCCAAGTTTGAGTCATACAACTGAGGATTCTTTGCTTCTTTAAGAGACCTGTTTCTGCCATCCTTTATGTCATCTGATGCCTCAGTAGTGCTATGGCAATAGGTAAAATTTAAGAGCTAAATAGATATAGCCATAGTCAGTGTTTGGTGTCTAATCTTTCTGTTCCAATTTCTAGTAAACCTCTGGTGAATGTCTTGCATATTCTTCTACTGTGGCTTTAAAGAATATATTGATTCTGTAGCACAGCTAGTTGAAAAATGGAATTTCTGTTCTATGAGAAATCCTGATATTTCAAAAATGTTTTTGTTCCATAGAAAGCAAATTCTTTTTTTTAAGTTCGTGTTTAGTTTTTCTCTTCTAACTGGTGTCTTACAAAGAGTTTCCTTGCAAGTTCCTACTTAAACACTTCATACTTCTGGGGCCCGGGTGGCTTCCTTACTGCAAAGAAGAGGTGGAGTAAGTGAGTTATAGGTATAGCCAGGCACAGCATGTTGGCCTTAGATCACTGGTCCACAATCCATCATTTTCAGACAGCATGTTACTGGCACGACCCTTCAATATTGCTTTTGACCACAGGAAATTTTGCTTTCCACAGACACACACTTCTTTCAGTTGACATGGAGCTCATGCTATGTTGCTGTCCGAAGTGTGTTATTTGCTTGGAATTGTTGCCCATGAACAGTAAAGATTGGGAACCACTATTTTAGACTAAACACAGGAAAAGACGGCGGCTATGTCTAGGGAATGATGTATTTCCACTACATTGTATTACACAAGCCACAGAAGGTTTGCTGCCAAATGAAGTAGTCAGAGAATATGGGCTTAGAAACACCAGCCTGGAGTGGTAAATGCATTATATTGTGGTACTGCCTCTTTAAAATTAGGTTGGAGTGTTGTTGTAGCCATGATGGTCTAGGACAGTGGTTTCAACCTATGGTCTGCAGACCCCGGGAGGTCTGCATACTATGTTTAAGGGGGGCTCTACAAAAGATTACAATGACCAATCAAAAGTATGTGAATATTCATGTTTACCATTCAAAGGGGTCCACACCTCCATTCAAAATTTCCAAAGGAGTCTGCATCTCCATTTGAAACGTTTTAGGGGTCTGCAAATGATAAAAGGTTGAAAACCACTAGTCTAGGAAATGTATGATCAACAAGATTTTTTTTGAAGTATTTCATTGGACCAACTGTATAGTTGGGAGAGCTGATGGGCAAGTCTTAGGGCATTAAGTGACCTTCTTCTTTAAAATTAGTTATGTGCAAGCCCCAAAGGGCCTCTCAAAAGAGGCATACACTGGTTCAGAGTCTACAGAGCCAGAGTAAAAAGCACCGTTATCTGCCATTTCATAGAGTTCTGTGGATATAGGGAGAGGAGTGGACATCATATACCTTGACTTTAGCAAGGCTTTTGATTTGATCTCCCACAACATTCTCACAAGCAAGCTAAGGAAGTATGGGTTTAATGAATGGACTGTAAGTTGGACACAAAACAGGCTGGATCATTGGGCTTAGAGGGTAGTAATCAATGGCTTGACGTCTAGTTGGCAGTTAGCATCAAGTGGATTACCTCAGGGATTGGTCCCGAGGCCAATTTTGTTCAATATCTTCATCAATCTGTAAAATGGGATTTTGTAGCAAGTTTGTAGATGACACCAAGCTGGGTGGAGTAGTAGATACACTGAAGGGTAAAGCAGGGATTCAAAGAGACGTCAAGAGATTGGAGGTTTGGACCAAAAGAAATCTCATGAGTTTCAATAAGAACAAGTGGAAAGTCACTGTACAGTGTGCTATGGTGATGTAGCAATCACGTGGGTCTACACATGATTGGCAGCTATGCCACCGTAGCAGCACACTCCCTTGTTTTAGTGTGCTGCTATGGCAATGTAGCAGTGACATCTAACTGTGTGCTGCACACATGGCACAGTATAGGTAGTCACTGCACCGTGCTTTAGTATTTCCAAGAGGAAGTACTAAAGCATGGCACCATAGCAATGTCTCCATGGCAATGTGTAGATGCACCCAAAGGGTAGTAATCAAGGGCTCAATGTCTACTTGGCAGCCAGTATCAAGTAGAATGCACTAGGGGTTGGCCCTAAGGCCAGTTTTGTTCAATATCTTCATCAGCAATTTGGAAGATGGGATGCAGTGCACCCTCAGCAAGTTCATAAATGGCACCAAGCTGTGGGGAGCAGTAGATATGCTGGATGGTAGGGATAGGATTCAGAGAACCTCGACAAATTGGAGGGTTGTACCAAAAAAAACCTCACAAAGTTCAAGAACAACAAGTGTAAACTCCTACATTTAGAACGGAATAACCCTATGCATCAATACAGGCTGTGGACTGATTGGCTAAGCAGCAGCACTCCAGAAAAGGAGCTGGCGGTTACAGCAGACAATAAGTTGAATATGAGCCAATAATGTGCCCTTATTGCAGGGAAGGCTGTGTCAAGTTTTGCACATACACCCCCACGCTACAGAAAGGATGTGGACAAATTGGAGAGAGTCCAGCAGAAGGCAATGAAAATGGCTAGGGGGCTGGGGCATGAGCCTCTCCTCATGGGCTTTTTTAGTCTTGAGAAGAGAAGCCTGAGGGGGGATTTAATAGCAGCCTTCTACTACCTGAAGGGTGGCTCCGAAGAGGATGGAACCAGATTGTTCTCAGTGGTGGTAGATGATAGAACAAGGAGCAATGGTCTCAAGTTGCAGCAAAGGAAGATATTAAAAAAAACTGTCTCACCGGGAGGGTCTTAAATCACCGGAACAGGCTACCTAGAGAGGTGGTGGAAGCTCCATCCTTAGAAGTTTTTAAAACCTGGCTAGAGAAAGCCTTGGCTGGGATTATCTAGTTGGAGATGGTGCTGCTTTGAGCAGGAGGTTGGATTAGATGATCTCTGGAGGTCCCTTCCAACCCTGATTCTATGATTCTGCTTCAAATGCTTCATCACTAGTCTTGTTCTGGGATTCTGAAGGGAAGAAGAGTCAGCATACACACAAGGACGATTCCCTCGGAACATACCATATTAGAAGGCAGTGAAGAAGGTCTTTGTTGCCTGACATAAAAGAAGTGCATGAAAAGAAACCAAACAAAGCAATTAAAATTAGAAAACAGCACTGATGAAAAAGAATCAGACCATGAACTGTTGCAAGCCACTTCCATGCTTACCTTTGCTTGATAATCCTACTGATTTTGGGAGATGGGAGCATCACTGCTACATTTATAAGAAAGCCTAAGAAGCAAACAATAAGGGGAATAAGAGAAGACTTAAAAGTAGCCACTTTACAGCACACAGTGGGAGAGTAGGCACTAGTTTTTTACAGTACATTATCACAGCAGCCACCTGAAAGCTCCCATTTTGGATGAGGTCTTTACAATGCTTAAGAACTATTGTAATCTGGAAGAAAATGTGGTTGAAATAATCAGGTCTTGTTGCACCAACAGCTTGGAGAAGAGCAAGTGGGCAAGTACGTCACACAGTTGAGATGAAAAACAAGAAATTAGAAGTTTGGAAATACTGAGAATGACAGAGTTGTGGATGGTGTGGTTCAGAGTTGAACTCACCTCCACACTCAGTATGGATCAGTTAAAGTGAAGGAGAAGACACAGAGAAAGCATAAAGCAGGTATCAAATTTTGGCCTGACTAGTTAAGGCGCCATAACCCATGTGTAGAAGCAATATGGCATCTTAAGGCTGTTGGCTGCACCAGCCGCAGCTGAGCCTATAGGGCCACATGCTGCCTCCAGGAAGAAAAAAGGGCTGCTGGTGTTGCTGCCGCTAGCAGGGGCTCAGTGTCCAGCCTGCCCAGGCTGAGCCATGCAGAGTCCTAAGGAGCTGCCACCTCTGTCACAGGTAGTGTTTGACAGGGAAGCTGGGCACTTGCCCAGGACAGAGCCAGCTGGAGCAGGGAAAGCGGTGCCAGATGCTGGAGGCAGACACAGTGCCAGCCTGCCTGCTGTCTTGGGCAGGAGCCCCAGCACCAGCTTCTAAGGGTGCCTGAATTCTGGGCAGGCAGTGAGTTGTCCCGCGGCTGCAGGGGCTGCATTGCAAACGCGCCCCAAGGCTCAGGTACGAGGAAGCCACTAGGGGCAGCAACAACAGCCACTGTTTTTTCTTCCTGGTGGCAGCAGGCAGCCCTGCTGGCTTGGCCAGTGGTGACACGTAGAGGGTGAATGGGGGTGCACACATGCACCCCCTGAGAGTGCTGGAATGAATAATAAAGAAGCCAGAGGCTGGTATACATGCAAGAAAGCCAGTCAGTGACAATGTAAATTAATGAGTCAATGGGTGAGAGACAGGTTGGGGGGAGGAGGGGAGAAGGGAATGAATGTAGCTGGTAAATACTATTCATTTCATCCAGGAAGAGCACAGATCAACTGTAGATGCTTCCTCAGCCTGACAAAGGATGTTTGTGCCTGAATGCTTGCAAAACAGTTTTTTCCCCCAGCTATTTGAATTGGTCTAATAAAAGATATCAGATTTAACCCCAAAACCTTGTCTAGATATAGAGAATGACACTTTCATCTTCACAAACTCTGCTATGATCCAAAACACCCCAGAGTACTCAAATTAGATTCAAGTAACTACAAGACAGACAGAAGAAATACCGTCATTATTTGTTTTTCATCACTGGCAGACGGAAATAATGCACAGTTGGCACCCAGCAGGAGTCGGCCCACAGCCACAGTCATTTGTACTTAAACATCTACTGGAGAAGGGTACACACTTAAATAAAGGCACCTTTGACCTGGCTATATAATGACAATAACAGATGTACAGCAGATAACTATATTATAAAAAACAGATAATTAGCAAGTGGTACTGGTACAAGAAAATCATCGGTCAGAATTGGCACTAATATCTTCTGAGGCACATTGTATCAGGACCATCAGAAAATAAACTCACAAGAAGTGGATGATAGGGTATTTAATCCAGTAATGTAACCAGGGCAGGGTGACTAGGGTAGCCACCAAGGCACCAAGTTAGGAAGGGGGCAGAAAAAAATAGCAGGCAGTAGCATCACAGCTGCCAGAATTCATCACTGCCCTGGGTGAATGGCTGCATTTTTATGCTTCTGATTTCACATTCGTATGCCTAGGTGGCACTTCTATTATTGCTGGCATTTATACATAGTTTGGATTCTAGTTTTGCCTATGGCAGAATAGAAGGAAGAGACCCCTCCTATTTTCTAGCCCAACAGCCAAGTAGTTAGAGCATTTGTCCAGGGAGAAAGTGATCCATAGTCTAGATTCCCCTCACCAGGAGGAGGTTTGAACCTGCATCCCCTACTTTCTAGGAAAGTGCTTGAACACATCAGGTTAGGATGCTCTCCTTTTGAAGCTGGCTTACTGCACTTTGTATTTAATGGTCATTAGATAAAATGGATGAACAACACTGGGATAGTTTCTGCCTTACTGGGAACAGGGGCCTTGGCTAGAATAAACTCCCCTCTCCCCACTCTTCCTAGGGCAGCATCCAACTCACTGAGTGAGTACCTTTTGACTTACTTAAATTTTTCTTTCCTGGGCCCACTTTTTTTTTATTAGTATTTTATTAAAACATATTTATATATATATAAAAATATATATATATATAGAGAGAGAGCGAGAGAGAGAGAGACAGTTATACATATACATCCTCTATCATAAGCTTTCCATCAGACATCTTAAAACTGCATTAAGAAACCTGTGCTTCCCGTTACAATAAATGCACCCAATCCCCTGGCCCCTGTGCACCCTCCCTCCACCCTCACCTACCCAAATCACAGTCCTTAGTCCAAACCAGGATTTGGGGTTTACAGTCTCAATTCATTTACTATCCTTGTCGCTGTTGCTGGTGATGTCACTGTCACTTCTGCTGCCGCTGATCCTGTTGTACTCCTTCTTGCTGTCTCCAGGTCCAGCTGCATCTCTGTCCTCTGCATTTTCTCAGTCCACTTCCCCTCCCAGGGGGTCTTTAAAAAACCTGCGCCAGGTGTCGCTTTTCCAGATGAAGTTGGCTACAGATGGTATCTTTTCCATCCTCACTCACTGATCTGGGCGCACTTATCTTTCTGTTCTGGTTGCCCAGTGGCTCAGTGTCAGGTGACGTGCTGGAGAGTGCTCTGTGGCCTAGGAGTGAGGGCACTTTTCTGAGAAGCAAAGAATGCAGGTTTAAGCCCATTTCACACCTGGACTCTTGGTCTTCTGCTCCCTGGGAAAGTGCTGCAGGCTGGAAGATGAAGGGTTCTCCTCCTCTGGCATCTGGCACACTCTGGTCACATTATTTCTGTGACTAAAATTTGGGACTATGTGTGTGCCTCAGCCATTCTGTTCTGCCCAAGAACCTATGCAACCAGAGTACAGCTTACTGAGCATATGCAGAAGCATGGGAAGCTTCATGCTTCAGTTTAGCTGAATCGCAAACTGTGCTTAAGTGTAAAAAATTGCAGGTATGCAGCTTTGTAAATGCCAGCTGGGGATGTGAAGGTAGAATCGGATTTAAGTCTGTGTGTGCAAGCTAGGTCAATTGTGAAACACATATACCAATTTCATGTATGTACTGTACTGCCTGCAAAATCAGACTAAGCCAATGGTAAATATTAAATTCCAGTGAGTTAAATGGTACCAACTCCTGATCTACGTGGAGGAAGATTAACCAGCAAGTTATCAGCAGTACTGCAATAATCCTCTCTTAGCTCAGGCCTGATGATGATAGCATTGTTTTTGGGTTGTTTTTTTCCCTTGAGATTTTACTTAGTGGGAGAGATACTGACAATGAAAAATGGGGGCTGTACATATTGTGGTACTGTCGCTTTAAAATTAGTCCCACTTAGTCACCTGTGGTGGAATGGAGTCTGTCATTGGACACATGTTGGCTTGTGTTTACATATCCAGGATACCTGAACCAGGTACCATGTCATCTGGTACAGGTGGTCATGTCATCTGTTCTGTTACAAACTTTATGCTTCAGGTCCCTGAAGCATAGAGAATAGTGTATATGCAAGGAAACACTTTTAGCTGCACAGCGCTGAGAGTATACGCCAGAAATTCTTATCTGGCCAATGCAGAATTTGATTCCTCCACCATGGCCAGCTCTCCATTGAAATCAGTTGAGCTCTGTGGGATTACTCAGTGAAAAAAGAGGCAGAATCTAGCTCACAGTTATGTCACTACTCATAAAAGATATAATATTGTGATCCTCTCCAAACATGAATATAGAGTAAAACATTGGATTTTGGATTTCTTTTAGTGCTTGCACTCTTCTCGTGCTTGCACTCTGGGAAATAAAATTAGTGAGCTGAAGTATGTGCACAAAGGAAGAGAGATGCTTCAACTCTGATCCCTTCCATGATCTGCCTCACGCTGGTGCAAAATCACAGTAAATACATTCAATGTATGTATTCCAGGCAGCTACACACCTCTGGGCCAAACAAGGACAAAGCAGGCACAAAATGCTCCAGGATTGGCATGAGGGTATTTTAAACCTACTTTGTGCCTGCACTGCATGCAACTGTCAGGCCCAATGAGGTTTCGCCAAGCTAAGCTGACTGTCTGTGACCTCAGACATAAATGAGACAATTTTATTCTCTGTTTCTAAAAAACACTTCAGCTGAGGATCTGAGCACTCTTTCTAAATACTACCTAGTCCAGATTCTGCTGCTCTGACTTTTATGCTGCCTTGAAAGTAGTCCCATGAAATCAATAAGGTTTCACGGTGCATATGGTGTTAACTTAGTATAGCATAGCAGAATCTAGCCCTTAAAGCATTTTTTTCTCCTCTTCAGCATCTTCCGTCTTTTACCCCTCATCTTTCACATTTGTTGTGACTTGCCCCATACTGTGTGGAGTCCAGCTGTCCCCTCAAAATCCACCTCAGACATGACCCAATTTGTTTCTGTCCTCTCTCCCCACTGACTTCATATCCTTCCTTTACAGTTATTCCTCCTCCTTTGGTAGAGGACAGCTTAGAAGAACAACAGTGCCATGCCTGACCTACTGGGATCAGTTCAGCCTTCTTCTCACCACAGTTGCAGTTCTCAGTTGGTGGTGTCAGTAATTAAACCATAGCCCATTAAGCAAGCAACACAGAGGTGCTTCTTCAAGGACTTTTTCTTTTTGTTTAAAACATCACCGTTTTACATTGGCTTTTTAGAACTTGGTAAACTTCAAGGCTTGCTGGCCTTAAAAGACCTTAAATATATAATCACCTCATCATTTGGTTGCATAGGCACACAATGCCTTGGATATCTGTCATCCCCTGAAAGAAAACTGTGCTATGCCACCTCTTTGCCATACACCTTCCCAGTGCTCTTGGTTAGGTGCCATTCTGCACAGCAGCAAGGTTATGACATCAGGGCCATATTCCCCCCCCAACCTGAAATAATATGGTACAACATTGCTTTCCGGCTTCAGACGTAGAAGCACCTCCTGGTTCCAGGCAAATTGCAAGGAACTTTGTTAGTCCCACTGCTTCACAATAAATTTAAAGAAAGCAGGAATAGGTAAGACAGGTGATTGTACCCCACATTTATAATGCACTAAGGGGGCACCATGTTAACAGGTCTTTGCCTCACATGCTAACATTTCTAACCAAGGAAGCAAGAGCTGCTTCCCATTCCCCTTCCCCCAAGGATAAATTGACTCTGTCTAAGAAACTCTAAGAAACTCTTTTCCAAACCACATTACAATCAACTTAGATGGCAGATAGGCTTCAGGACGTAACAAAATTAGAGCTTTTAAATCATTATCTCTTCTCCATGGACATCTGCACTGAGAGAAGGGAAGTTAGATTGCAAAGGAGAAAGAATGGTTTCTCCAGATCTCATTACAACTTTAAATACCCAAATAAATGAAAGAAAGCTGTCTTGTGGCTGAGGGAAAGCCACCGGAGCTTACACTGAGGTGGAGAATTGATTTGCCCAGCTTCAGGAAGGCTATGTTTTAATTTGTTTTTTGGTGGAAAATTATTTTATATCCTTCATATCTTTGCATAGACTACAAATACGGGGTAACATATCAGCATGTAGCTAGGCAGGTAGATACATACATCTATAATTTCATGAGATGTATGTCCTGCCAGAGAGTTTTTAATTCAGTTCTCTGCATTGTATTTGTTGTAATAGTCTATTCTAATATTTTACATAACTGCAGCTAATATATTGTACACAGAAGCCAGAGAATGCCTCTGATCCCTTTGCTATGACAAGCAATAATTGAACTGAGATGGTCACTGTACTCAGAGAGATAAGCACGAACACTGTACAAAAGCTGGAATGAAGCCAATGGAGCATAGGACTGGATTCAGGCTGTTGCAAAATAGGCTTCTACATGGAACAGCTTGTCAGGATTTCCCACCAAAACATTTTTGCTGAAAAATGCCATCTTTAGAAGCTGAAGCTTTTTGTAAGATACAGTTGATATTGAAAAAATTCCTCAAATAAGATCTCCCAATTTCTACCTATGGCATCTAATGATTTGGGGCTAGACCCAATTAAGGACTTAGGGACCCAAAAGTTAGGTGGCACAATGCCTTGCTTTTAAATGCCTGGCCCCTGGAATGAAATTTTAAAATTCTGTGTTAGATGCCTAAGGGGACTGTGAGGTAGCATTCATCTCCATGGTTAGAAATGTTAGCATGTAATAAAACAGCATGTTGGGGAAGTTAGGGCCTGTTTGCCCCACAGTCACAATACCCTGCTTCTTGACAGGTAAAGTAGGCCATAATGAGCTCCATGCTGCCATGGCTAGAATGCGAACAGCCCTAAATTGGCTAGTTTAGAGCTGCTCCTGATAGCTCTATACTACACTGCAGTCAGTGATGCAGAGCAGACGTATCCTCATATGCCTCAGGCAGGATAGGATCCAAAACAGTTGGCAAGCTGAGAACAGTCACTTATAATCAGCAGATGTAGGGTGCCACCACACAGAGTTGGCCAACAGGAAAGGCAGAGGACAGGAGTGTGTCTGAAATCCCACCTCTCTGTGGCTTTTGTGCCCCTCTTCACAGTTGCAAGGAGGCACCTCTGTCCACTTGGGACTCAGCCTGTAATTCTCTTCTGAGGGGAAGCACTACACATTTTCTTTGAATGGACTGAGCAAGGCTGACAAGGTTCCTTGGGTGAATCTGATATCTTTTATTAGACCAACCCAAATAGTTGAAAAATAATTATTAAGCAAGCTTGCTCTTTTGTTATAAGAGACACCCAAAAGATAAGAAGATGGTTATGGTGATGCCATCTTCTTATATAATAGCCAATGACAAGAGCAGTGTGCCCAGGAAGACCCAGATTTAATTTCCTCACCTGCCTGGCAGGCTCAGGCCAACATATTTCACCTGCTGGGAGAGCTTCCTACCCACCATGCTGTAATCTAGTCTACACTTTAGCCCTCTTGCTGGGGCTGCATTGCTGTGCAGAAAGCAAGACTGACTGGGCCAGAGAAAGCATAAGAGGAAGGATGAACTTCAAGCCTAACAGAGCCCTCACCTAGGAAGGGGAATGGGAACAAGGGAGAAAGGTGTTCACCTGGGAAGGAGAGTGGGGGGCAAGGAGAAAAGTCCCAGGACTGCTTGAAAAAAATACATAATGACTATTCAGTCACACACACACACACACACACACTTTTCTTTGACATTTGCACCAGACCACAAAGGAAATCTGGGACAGAGCCAGGAATTGGTCCCACACTTGAGTTCCCAGGCAGTAGGTTAACCACCAACCTGTTCTTACTCTCACTATGCAGCAAACAATGTAAGAATGGCCTGTATCATTCATCACTACCAGCACCCCCTGGATCTGTGCACAGGGGAAGGTAGGCTGCCACTGCACGGCTGCCTCAGGCACCAAACTTCCTTGCTACGGTACTGTGTATCATGGTGTTTTACCTGGATCCGAAAAGGACTGGGTTAGGGAGAGGGAGGAGGAGCAAAAACCCATTTGGAGGCTGTGAGGGGAGGAGCTAACTGAGCATTTCAGGATCTTCACAAAGGCTTGGTAAGTTCTAACGATGGGCAACCTGCTGGGATGTGAAAGCAGAACCAAGTACAGGGCAGAAGATGTTTATGCTCCCAAATTAGTACGACAGGTCTGGGTTTTATGTATGTCTGAACTGGAATAAATTTTAGACAGCTAGAAGTTTCCTGTGTCCAAAGATGTTTGAGTATTGGGTTTTGTTTCTGGTCTTTCTTTAAGATGTTTCACAATGGTACAAACACTGCTTAATTTTACAATGTGAGTGTGTACACATATACACTTCTTTATTTTAGTCTGATGGAGACTCTTGGAAGTCTCTCAGACTAGAGAGGCTGAATTGCAAAGTGGCTTCTGGCCTCATTAAGTTGGACTGTAGCAGCCATTAAATTCCAAAACAATTAATCCCCAAGTGTCAATTTCTCACTTCGCCCCAGGACACAACAACAGGTTCTCTTAGCAGAGGCCCTGAAATAATCATTCCCTGTCTTCGTTAGTGAGTGTGCTGTGCCAAGCAGTTTGAAGTGTTTTCATTATTGTCAGATCATAATTTTTTTTTTGGCCAAATTAATAGGAAATAAAGTAGAGGTTTATAGAAAATGGATACAAGACAAGCACACACTTTCTGCTGTCATAGGCTCCTGTGGGAGTTTTGTTTGCCAAAGAAATGCAGATTTGATCCCTTGTGTGAGAATCATTGCATAGATCTTCAAAAAGTACACTACAAAACTGAGGGAAACTGATGATCTTAGGAGCTGCTGGTACTAGAGTAGTAGCAGATCTATCTTCTCTCAGAGTTATCTCCTGCTCCATAGTGGAGGACAACAGAGGCTGAATTCATGTAACCTTGTTTCAGTGGAGTTACAGCAAGCCCCAAAATTGTATAAGCCTTTTTGCTTTATGGTCCTACCATCTGAACTTCCTAGCTAACAATTATCTCCATGGCACTCACCCTTTCAGTTACTGGGCACAGGAAAAGCCAAGGACTAGTAAAATTCTGAATTACTAAGATCATTTCAGAAAGTGTAAAATATTGCATGAAGAACTGGATGTCTTTGGGGACTTATCAAATACTGAAATTTTAGATCACTGGTATGAATTCAAGTAAGTAGATATTTTCAATACCTCTGGATAGCTCCCTGTAGCCCTTTATGAACTAAGCTGACTCTTGCACGCTCTCACCACACTGTACCTGCTTAGTAGAGAAGGGATTTCATGTACAAACCAACTCTGACTCTTGGGAGGGGCAAAATATGTTCCAACTCATCCCTTTTACCTCAATGAGAGCTAAGAAGTTCCCCTGATAACAAGACAGTTGGGCTAAAAACAAGTTTTCTGAACCAGCCCTTTGAATTGCAGGCGGCAGTTGAAGTCAAGTCCATCCTTTTGGCTTCTGATTTGAAATCCAGTGTAATGTACTGTAATGTTGTAACTTGAACTATGATGCCCAGAAGCCTACAGGGGGGGCTGGAGGAATGAACTGCAGCATGCACAACAACTCCCAGAAGGCGGCAGGGGGAAGGAAGAAATGGAAGGAGCAGAGTTGGAGTGCAGGTTGGTGTGGCAGAGAGGGAGATGTGTAGCCAGAGAGTCAAAAGGAACAGTGGAGCTCGGACTGTGAGTTGAAGCAGCGGGGCTTAGATGTGGAGCCTGGGAAGACAGCAATGAAGCATTTTATGGGACCAGATGCTGGTTTGAAGCCCTCCAGAGTTGTAGGAGGGTTTCAGGTTCTCAAGCGTATATATCATGGTGTCAGTGTTTTATATCACTTACCTGTTCTTGGGTGATTTCACCACAGTGTCACTGTTCACTTTCTGTTACCCAGATTCTAAGTGTATGTATCTTAATGTTAATGTTATTTCCCTGTGTCTGTCCCCCTCTCTTTAGGCTTTTGATCCTAATCCCCAGCAACAGTGCTGGGATGTGAAAGCAGAACCAAGTACAGGGCAGGAGAAGATATTTATGTTCCCAAATTAGTATGACAGGTCTGGGTTTTAAAAGTGGGAACTTCCCTTACCAGCTCCCTGTGCCAGTTCCTAGGGTTGCAGGGTTTGGTATACCAGAAAGAGCCTGATTTTCAGATCTTGTTTCTGATGTGCCTGAGATCTTATGAAAACAAGCTCAGGATACATAACAACTGTGTCATAGTCAAACTCAAAACTTAGCTCTGATTTGGAGTCAAACCAAATTCTAGCATGCCCCAGGTACCCTCTTGGCCACCTGAACTAAAGGAGAAGGACCTAGCCAGCCTGCAGGTCCTACTAAGTCAGCAGGCCTCCCTGGGAAGACCCTCTGCAAGAGAAGAGGGTACAGGCTTGTGAAGGATTTCCTCTGGGTGTGGGGCAGGGCCAGTGGGTGGACAGATGCGGGTGGGCACAAGGAATAATGGGAAGAGGTTTTGTATATCTAGATATGAATGGGGATTGGGAAGCTTGGTCGAAATAAACCAGAGGGCTTGCTGTCCTAGATAACAGCAGTGAAGCGGGAGTGGGTGGGGTGGAGTTTTGAAGTTTTTGGGTGTCGATTGAGGAATCTGTTGTTGTTTCTTATCTTGTGGGTTGCTTTCTGCTATTGTAAACAGCTCCATGCCTTTCTGGGTAGGGCAGGATATAAAGCTAAATAGTAATAACTTTAATTGAGAACTGAACAAAAATTACTCCAAAAATCAGGCAGGGCATTCAACAATAAATACTCAAATAAGTCTTTATCCTTTATTTTCCCCCTCTGTGATGGTCAGGAGTGCAGGCAGAACTGAAAAAGCAGCATTCCACAAGGCAAGACTCAGGAGCCTGCCTCAGGGACAAATAACAATCCCATTGCAAAAAAAAAATGGCACATTACCCCTGGAGAGTCAACAGTATCTTGGCTCTTGCTTAATTTGGATAATAAGTCAAATGTAACCTTGAGCTGATACAGTGTAAAATTCAAACCAATTTCTAATCATTTTCTAGATTCCTGGGATTAAAGTATCTGAGATTTCAGGCCATCTCTGAACCTGAAACATCCTCTCAAAGGGGATTACTAATTTATTTCAAGATGGGCAGGGGAATGGGAATGTGGACAGCACATTATACAAACACTGTTCTTCCACACACTTTCTTACATGCACCTTTGGGAACCACTGCTTACATGCAAAACAGTTCATATTTACATGTAATTTCCTCTAGTATTGTGTTTGATTTTATTATAAATGGCAGAAGAGGCTGATTTAAAAATGGCAACAAAATTAGTGTTTTCCCTCCACCTTCAAAATTAAATATAGTTCTATCAACACCCTTTGATGTTTTTAATCTTTTCTTGTGCAGAGCAAGTCCTCAGGCAACATTCATTAGGCTCTTCCTTGCTTATTTGAGGATTGATCCTACAAGGTGCTAAGTGCCTTCCACTGACTTCACAAAAGGTACTTAATTGCGAGGTCTACAGTATTACTTAGGCTTCCTCTATAACAGGGAGATGGAGCCATGACTAGGGAAGAGGATGCAGAGCCAGGATTTGGGGTTTTGCTCATGGTTGTATCCAGAGGTTTTGTTGAATGAGCTTGGGTTTTCACCTCCCAAGTTTCCATCCCTACATTGGGGATCACAATATTTGCAAGCAATCTGGGGGTTTCATCTTCAGCAGCATTTTATAACATCTGGGATTGTGGTAATGTAGAAATTATGCTCTCCATAGCCTTTATAAATCAGAAATAGAATATCAAACAGAAAGATGACCTGATCCCAATTATAAATACCTAAGCAAGAAAGTTTCTGGCATTGCAAGTTTCCTTAGCAGTAAAATTCATAATTAGATCCAACCAGTGGAAGTTATATATTACATTAACACTGGATATACGGCCCATTCTTTAACAGTGAGGATAATAAATCATTATATTGTAAGGACACTGGCCTGAAAACTTACACAGTAGGAAGCTTGCTATTGATATTTATTGCTGAACTGGGAGGAGAGCAACCCAGAGTTGCTTCAGAACTCTAGGTGAACAGGAATTACATGGGGGAAGAAGCTTTCTGCTGCCATCCATGGGTAGGCTTGGGGGAACAACTGAATGGGCCAGCCTGCATTTACATTTCTGGTATGAACTTGTTTAGAACATTTGGATCAAAATACAATGCAGTTGCAGGGTAATAAAACATTGTTGTCACAATCAGGTAATCAACAGAATTGCAACAGATATGCCTGCCATGAAAGGTCAGCCTCACCACTATAACAGGCTGATAAAGGTTGACTAGCAGAGCGTCGATAAAGCTAAAATGAAAAGGGTGGAGAATGGGGCTCTGCTTTTCTGGTTGTAATGTATCCCTGGTGGCCAAGATTTTGTTCAGAGTCCTACATATCACTGACCTTTCTCTGAAGACTTTATAAAGAGGTGTTACAGGGGCATGTTTTACAAACAAGATGTGGCTTTCAATAAAGGCACAAAGGGCAGAAGCACAGATAAAAAAACTCTGAGTCCCTCCATACCCTCCCCTTTGTCCCACCCCCTCAATCAATAAAAGCTGTAATTGCTGCTGGGAGAGGGGCTAGAACAGACTAGCCAGCCTTTCCTTTCAGGGCTGCAGGTAGACATATCTGAACTCAGTCAGTCCCAAACAGCAAGGAGAGTGTGGGTGCAGGGAAGGAGGGCAGTGGCTATTGTAGGAGCATGGTGCTTTGAATTCTTGCAACTGTAAACAGATGACTGAGTTTACGAACACATCCTGAAGAGCAGGAGTCTGAATAGATATAACCACATATATTGTTAATTAATTATTCCTGGCTCTCGTGAGTTCACTGGAGGGAAAGGGGGCACTGTATAAAGTTTTCTTTATTTGTACAATAGACTCTGTGCTTGTATTGGGACAATATTGTCTATCAGAGGTGCCCAGGGAGGTGCTGAGTGTTCCCAAGTATTCCAGCAGCACCTCAAAGAGTTATTATTCATTAAACTTTCAGAGAGAACCCAGAGAAAATTGAATCAAGACCGTTTTGTTTTCATAGATTTCATAGACATTAGGGCTGGAAGGGACCTCAGAAGATCATCGAGTCCAGCCCCCCGCCCAAAGGGCAGGAAGTCAGCTGGGGTCATAGGATCCCAGCAAGATAAGCATCCAAATTTCTCTTGAAGGTGTTCAGTGTGCATGCTTGAACCACCTCCAATGGCAGGCTATTCCAGACCTTGGGGGCTCGGACAGTAAAGAAATTCTTCCTTAAGTCCAGCCTGAAGTGGTCTTGCAGTAGTTTATAACCGTTTGACCTTGTAATCCCTTGGAGTGCTTTAGTGAACAATCATTCCCCCAGATCCTGGTGAACACTCCTGATAAATTTATAGGTGGCCGTCAGATTGCCCCTGAGCCTGTGCTTTTCCAGGCTAAAGAGCCTCATAGCTCTCAGCCTGTTGTTGTAAAGTCTGCTTCCCTGACCTCTGATCATGCGCGTGGCTCTTCTCTGGACTCTCTCAAGCTTCTCCACATCCTTTTTGAATTGTGGAGCCCAAAACTGGATGCAGTACTCCAGCTGCGGCCTTACCAAGGCCGAATACAATGGGAGAATGACGTCCTGGGATTTACTTGAGAAGCATCTATGGATGCAAACCAGCGTTTTGCTCACTTTACTAGCCGTGGCATCACCTTGAAGGCTCATGTTCATCTTGTGGTTAATCATGACCCCCAAGTCCCTTTTGTCTGTAGTGCTAACCAGCATAGCACTGCTAAGCCTATAAGCGTGCTGCAGGTTTTTCCTCCCAAGGTGGAGAACCTTGTATTTTTCAGCGTTAAACACCATCAGGTTCTCATCCACCCATTTCCTGAGACTGTCAAGGTCAGCCTGGATCGCCCTCCTGTCCTCAGGTGTGGATGCTTTACCCCAGAGTTTGGTATCGTCGGCGAGCTTGGCCAGTCCGCTTCTGACTCTAATGTTCACATCATTAATGAAGATGTTGAACAATATAGGTCCAGGGACAGAGGCTTGGGGGACCCCACTGGTCACAGGGCACCATGAGGATTGACTTATGTCAACCACCACCCTCTGGGTCCGACCACGTCTGTTGTTGTCTGCTGACAAGATCACTGAAATAATATAACTTGCCAGAGGAGACATTTGAAGTCTTAAAGCCAAGACCAATGTCTTTCTTAGAGATATGAGATAGTTGAAGAGAAGCTCTGGGCTAAGTGCAGGAGCCCTGGGGTAAGGGTCTTTGCTTAGGGTTATTCAAGTGGTCAGATTATGGCCCCATGGCAGACATTACATTTATTGTATGATGAATGCATTAATTGCATGATAAATGGCAATATGCCACATGCACAAGATATTTAAGATGCAATAAATTGCGAAACTATTACAAAGTTGTTCATGCCACCATCCCTAGACCTTGAAAAAGCAGGTATGTATCCTAGCATGGGGGAATCAGTTCTCCCACACCAGGCTGTGGCTCACCTTTCAAGCTTCCAGGGGTAGGGAGTCCACATTGGGGGACCATGTCCAGGTGGCAGGCTCCCTATGCTGGCAGTTGTGCAGCTGGGATCAAAGGAATTTTGTCCTGATTCCAAGGCATCCTGCCTTGCAAGTCCACATGGCAGGACCATGATTTTTTTCGGATCAGGCATGAAATACCTCAGATCCCAATTGCACAATCATATTAAATGTCCACCAGGGGGGCTATATGACCATTGTGGTGCCTTCAGCCATTTAAATCCAAGAATCAATTAATTCATATATGGTGGGGAAAGACAAGGGACTTTCCCACATCCATTGTCAAGTTTTCCTCATGAGCTTTGTTATTTCCTTCAGGGTTATGTATGTTCAGCAACACCCATGATGAACAAATGGAATGTGCTTACCCTAAACACTTTTGCCTGTACATGAGAGTTATGTTAAAGAAAGCAGTTACTTGCACAGTCATTCATTCTCAAATGGTGATTATATTTATTGAGGATTAACAGCCAAATCAGACAAGTATTTCCTGGTTACAACAGAGTGACAGTCCATCTCCTAGTAGAGGAGTAGCTTTCTCTTCGTTTCAAGTACAGGTTGATTCTTGAACATGGTACAGAAAGGGAAAAAAACACTTCCAGGCATGGGTGGATCTAGGATTTTTAAAAGCAGGGTGCAGGTGGTATGATGCATCATCTCATATAACCATAACACACATTTGTCTCCCACTAAAAAGAAACTAGAAGCTTTTGGGGACCCACACTATAATATTCAGTTGAAGATCAAAGAAAAAACACATGTAACTTTATTGAAATGTGTACTAAAAAATTTGATAGTTTATATATTATGTTAAAAAACTCAAGAAACTAGGCAAAAATGGACCAAATAGTCAGCAGATCTTGTGTCATTAGCCCTGCAGTTATTATAGTTAAATGTAGGTCTCTTATTCAATTGCATAAAACAAAACCTAGCCTTCTTGAGTATCTTGACAGTACCTCCAGTACTTTAATGTCAGTCATGTCTATGCCTGAGTTAATACGACCACACCTGCATTACGGTTTTTAGCTGAAGCTAAAAACAACCTGCAGGGTTGTGAAGTAGAAAAGAGACATTACCAGGAATGGCTAGGAGACAGCAACATTGCAGAAGAAAAGATAGTTCGAACAGCAGAACATAAAGACTGTTAACAAGGAAAGAGGGTCGTTAACACCCATGGTATGAAGAGACAGTTAGCAGGAATCAGGTAGATGATTATGAGCCATGGAATCAAGTGACTCCATCACTGCTGCCTAAGTAGAATTGCCACTGCTTCTCCCAGGTTGGTTTTAAAGTTTGTGTAGAGCAGAAATCAAACAGGGGGATGATGCAACTGCACTCCTGCTTCCCCCCCCGGTTCCGCCCCTGCTTCTGTGTAATTTCAACAGATAGGAATGAAAACATGAGGAGCAACCAGCAAAGAACTCTAGCATGGGGCAAGGTCTTCTTCCTAGTATCTTCTGTACGTATGTTAACCTAAAACTTCTCAGGTATTGGCAGGGCATTGGCAGTGTCCTTGGCTGCCCTGCTTCTTACCCAAGGCGTTTTGTTTTGTTTTGTTTTGTTTTGTAACCTTTGGATAAGAGGTAGCCTGCAAATGCAGGGGTTTGGCCCTGATGGCCTAGAAGGCCCCTTCCAGTCCTGCATTCCTATACTGTTTTTTTTCATTTTTAATAGAACCTGGAGGAGAAGACAGATGATGAAGGGTGTATATCTGTCTAATTGATATTTATATCTGTTGAAGCATTTTAAGCATCAGCAATGACTGTAGCTTTTTTCCTCTTTGGCTATTATAAACTGATAATTTTATGGAAGTCTAATACATGCTATATCTAAGGAAGGGATGATTTATGCCCATTTAGTACACTTGTTCTATTATATATTGATTTTCTGTTTGGTTAACAATTTAACTTTAAAATTATATGATGGCCATCTTAACAGTAAAATAAAAAAAATCATAATAAGACAGAAGATGGTTGCTGACCTACAGCTAGTGTATCTTTTCTTTATTCGAGAATCTACTTAAGTGCCACGCTTAGCAGCTTCTGAACAGTTTCTCTTAGCAGCAAGCTAATTAAATGCCAGTTGGTTATTTTCGACATATTTATTGAGCATGAAAAAGAGACGTGTCTCTGACATTTTTCCTCTGTAAATATGTTTTAAATAAGCAATTGGTATTTAATTACCATACTGTAAAATAATGAGAAATAGATACATTTTTAGATGGCCTAAGACAGCTGGTTTATGATAATTAGATAACAACAATTGATGGTATTTAGACTCAAACCCTGGAAGATCAGGAGCCTCACAACTCATGATGGCATTTTTGCTGCCACAGACATTACTTTCTGGACTGGTTTGAGCTGATGCAGTTAGCTGTCAGGATGGGGAACACAGAGATAAAAGCAGAGAAGGAGGAGGCAGAAACAAGGTATCTACTGTTGTGTTGTACGATTCTTTTTTTCTACCAGAGCCAAGTGACTTTTTATATTTCTCCTCTTTCTCGCCCTCCTGAAAGACTGTGGTCTGGTCACACTGGAAATCCATATTGAATAAAATACAGTTTGTGCTTAAAAATCTCAGTTTTGCAAATCCAAAAGAAACTGCTTGCATTTCAGTTTGCACTGATATCAGTGGGAGCTGCACCCCAACTTCTGAGATCAGGCCTATCAAGTTTGACTTTTTTCTTGGTGTTTAGGGAAAAGGCTGGACCAGCATCACTGAGGCCTTCAGATGCAGTGGAATAGGTCCGTTGGTGAGCTGGTGCAGGAAGTATAGATATATACCTGTAAGTCCTGGAGCACAACTACCCACTCCTGCTGGCATACTCTAAACCTGGAACTACACTGATGTGGTCACTCTGGGGTCATCCTGTTGGCTGCTCTCAAGACTGCCAGAGACTCAGGCGTTAAGAGTGGCCATAGGTAGGTAGGGTGACTATATATCCCAGTTTGGCAAGGACTGTCCTGGATTTTGTAGGCCATCCCAGCGTCCCAGCCAGTTGGTGAGAATGAAGCAAAAGTCCCAGATTTCCACCACCCTGCCCACACATGCCTGGCCCTGGTCCTCCTCAGCAGGCTGGAGGCAGGGCACAGGCTGGGCTGAGTGAGCACCGCTTCTGCCTGGGGTGGGGATTGGCTGGGGTGGGCCCAGCTGGGAAAGGTGCTTTGAGCTGGGGCTCTGGCACCTGCATGGAGTGAGCTGGGATGAGGCCTGCACCCAGGCTCCATCCCCTGCTTGCAGAGGGCTGGACCCAGATGGGAGCACTCCCTATGAGGTCCCTACTTTGGCTGCACCAGCCCGTGCTGTGCAGCCACGTGTCTCCCCTCTGCCACCTGCTGCCTTGTGCCCTGCCACTGGCAAGGCCTGGGCTGCATATGATGGCCCTATGCGGCTGCTGGTGGGGGGATGTACTGTGTGTCTGCACAGTGTAGGCTGGTAAAACCCATGGGGGGCAGGGCACACAGAAACTGCTCCCAGTTAGGTCCAGCCTCTGTGTGTGGAGGGTGGAGTCTGTAGGCCTCCATGCTATCCTACCTGACCCTGCTTACTCATCAAGGCTCCTGGGAGTAGCGGGGTCAGGACTGTGTTTGTGCATATGTATGCAACCATGTGGGGAGGGGAGTGTGGGGCATGGTGTGTGTGTGTGTGTGTGTGTGTTTGTGGTGTGCATGTATGCATGCATATGTGTGTGGTGCATGTATGCATGCATGTGTGTGTGCTGCATGCACATGCATGTGTGCTTGCATGCACAACCCCCATCCCAGATTTCCTCACCCTGTCCTAAATTTCCCTAAAATGATTATGGTCACCCTAGCCATAGGGGATGTCTCAGACCATTTTGACCTTCATATTTCTGGGTCTGGAGCACATGAGTGGGACTCAGTGGGTAGGACATGCTGTCACAATTATAGGAAATCACCACTGTAATGCAGAAATGTCTTAGAGATAAAACAGAACTAAGGGATTTGCCTTCGTTAAAAAAAAACAAAAAACAAAAATAAGCCCACACATATTGTACTGAAGTTGATATTCTTCCAACTTTCCTTATTGAAGATGCAAGTTAGTGAATTTCACCTTGATGTAGCAAGTCAGTCCACCCTAGCTGGTTGCAGGCTTCTAACCAGGAAGGCATACATAAGTCATTCTGACTTATCTCTTGTATATACCAGAGAGAATTATATTGTGATATCTGACTTAGATGTATTCCTAGGTCAGTGGTTCTGAACCTTTTTGGAGACAGGGTACTCCTCCCAAACATTTGTGAATTTGGAGGAACCCTCAGTTCTTAAGCACTGTTGGTTCCGCCTTAACTTACCTCAGTGGTAGTCAACTGGTACCACTGCTGCCACTGCCACTTAAAAATGCACCTTCTGCACATCCAGTCTGGGAAGGGCTGCAGCACATGCATGCTCTTTTCAGACCTAATTAGTTTTCTCAGATAACTCTAAAGGAAGGAAGGAGAGCCAGCTTGTGCTGCAGCCTTTCCTACTCTGACCCTGCATGGCATCTCCCAGAAACAGAGGTGCATGGGGAAGGTGGAACTGTCCTCTGTGCCTGTTTCTGGGAGGAGCATCTCAGGGGAGAGAAGTGGGGGGCTGGACCAGGAAGGGCTGTGGTGCAAGCTCTCCTGCCTGCCTTAGGGTTATCAGCAGGGATCCAGGTTTTCCGTTTCCCATGGGAAAATGGAAAAAAATGTGGATTTCCCCTTTTGCCCAAGAAAAAAGTCGGTTTTTCATTTTAAGGGAGGAACACATGAATTTTGCACTTTTGCAAAGAGCTTTCTGCAGGTTGGCAGAGTTCCAGCCTGCAAGAGGCTAGGGGGAATGGGAGGAGGGCAGTCAGGCAGGGGGCACCACGTGCATGTATATTCACATGGGTGCTGGGCATCCTGGAGAGCAGTTCCCGCAGGTAAGTCTGGTGGGGGCAAGGGGGGATTGAGGCCCCCATAGTTAGGGAAGGAGTGGGTTGGGCAGGGCAGGGCTGGGGCTGGGGCTGCAGTTGGGCGGTGCTTAGGGCTGGAATCTGCGGCCACAGGCCCCTGGCAGGAGTGGGACAGGACTGTGGGTGGCTCATCTACGGGGTGGGGGGTGCGAGCTCAAGCCCACAGTGGGCAGCCTGCAAATACCCCCACCCCATGCACAGATCTAGGGGCCATGTGTTCCCCTGTCCCCAACAGGAGTGTGCGCAGCAGTGTGAAGCTGCGCCCTCCTCCCCCCCGCTCAAGTCCACAGCAGGCAGCTCATACCCCCCACCATGGGCTCCACTCTGGCTGTACTGCCTGTGTGGGGGGGAGCCAGGCTCTGTGCTGCTCTCCCCTGTAGCAGCTGCCACCTCCTGCAGGCAGCAGCCAGGACTCAGCTGCTGCTGTGGGGGGCAGGGACTGCAGAGTGGGTGGGGGGTGAGGGGCACCAGCAGGGCTTAGGGGGCTGGGGGTGGTGTGTGATGGGCACCAGTAGAATCAGGGGTCTGGGGTGGGGAGAAGGGACACCAGCAGGGCCAGGAAGCTGTGGGATGGGAGTGAGGGACAATGGCAAGGCTGGGGACTATGGCTTGGGAGTAAGCAGCCTGGACCTGCATTCTGTGAGCTAAGGGGGCAGGGGGAACCCTGGTTTTCCATGATAAAGAACCCCAAATCAAATACCAAAATGTATAGGTAGTTAGAATGTATTTTATTATAGTGATTGAGGCACTGGTAGGCTTCCAAATTGCTTTAGAATTGTAAATATATCAATAAAACATTGTGTTGAACTGATACCTATATGAGTGGCATTTCATTTTAATTGTGGATTTTGAGGTTTTTATCAGAGAATTTGTGATTCTTATCAGAGAAAACCAGGATCCCTAAGCAGGAGTGTACATATGCTGCAGTCCTTCCTGGTGCACAGGGCATTTTTACCTGCTGCTACAGTGGTGTGCTGTGGCATATCTGAGAGTGTCTCAAGGCACTGTGGGGTGTCATGGGGGCCTGGTTGAAAACCACTCTTCTGCATAAATACACCCTTACAGTAGTCCGTGATTCATTCATAAGAATTGCTAATATCTTGGCCAGCCAGAATATCCCAGCTGATCAGAGAATAATAGAATTTCTGCATTATGGGCAGCAGTGGCGACGGGGGCAACAGTAGTAACAGGTCCAAGGGCAGTTGCCATTTTTACACCCTCTCAAAACTGGCATGTAGGAACAGTGCCCTGTTGCCTACTCCTTTACCTCAAGTCATTTTTTTCTGCCTACCTAAAATGTTCCCCTATAGTTTCAAGGGAGGTAGGCATTCTTCACTTTCCCTCTTAAAAAAAAGAAAAGAAGTGTAATGGCACTGCAACACGACTGCATCATTCCATCTCAGTGACAGCTGCATATTACCAGTGGATTAACAACTCCTGCAAGTATTACTTAACATTTATAAAATGCTTTATCTCTTCAAAGTACCGAGTAATCATCATTAAGTGATTACGGCAAAAATTATTAAGCTTTGGTGCCTACAGCATTGACATCCATATTGTAGCACCAAAGTCTGATTTTCAGACATCCATATTGTAGCACCATAGCCTGATTTTCAGATGATCAGAGCACCCAAAGAATCTGTCTTTGAGCACTGGACTGGCCTATGTTTGAGTCCTTCATATGGATTTGAAAGTTTAACTTTAGGTACCTATATTTGAAAACATTGGTTCAAGTCTTTATTGTGTGCCTCCAGCAAATTGAGCTGTATTTTACACAGGGAAGCCAAGGCACAAAGAAGTTAAGGGAGTTCTCTCAGACCATACAGTGAATTAGCGACAAAATTTTCTCCCAGCACAATGCAAGTTTCTCTTATCTTCTGCTCTCGGCTACATGCCGACAGAAAACTCCATCACTTGATGTGTTCAAGAAGAATTTGAATAAACATTGGTCAGCAGTAATCTAGGATTATGATCTCTGCCATACTATGGGTTTGGACATTTCCCATGCTTCTGGACTTTGCTGGTTACCACATGGGGTTGGGATGGAATCTTACCACCCTCCTACCCTGGGTTGCTGCATGTCAAGGTATTATTTCATCTTTCTCGGAAGCATTAAATATTGGCTACAGCCAATGCTGGGGACCTTGACCAGGGTGTGCCTATCCTTTTGCTGGGAATTAAACCCAGACATTCCTGGCTTGAGGGTATTACCCTTTTGCTCCAAGTCAGACTGATTGCCATGATTGGGGTCAAGAAGGAATTTTTCCTTGTGGTCAAATTGGTACAACTGTGGGGATTTTTTGCTTTCCTTGGATCTCTCTCCAGTCTATTTTAACAACTCTTGCAACAGCAGGACACTGACTGCCACTTCCCCCTTGCTTTACCTATGTGACAAGTTAGGGTGCTATGCCTTGTAGTTGTGCGATTATGTAATGTAAATAGTAATAGGTTAGGAAAGATTTGTATGGGATGACTTGGATAGGGATGATCCTGTTTCAGGCAGGGGGTTGGACTAGATGACCTCCAGGAGGTCACTTCCAACCCTTCTTTTCTATGATTCTAAGCTGCTCAACTATCATAGTTATGCATGAAGTAAAAACATATTAGATAGGAATGAGGTTGACTATAACTGTAACTGTAACATTTAATCTGTCACTTCCCTGTAAATTGTAAAAGTCAAGAAACAAAATATCTACATAAAAAAAAAAAAAAAGACCTGAAAGGCTGGTTTCAGGTTCAATTATTTTTCCCTGCAAGTGAGTCAAGAAGAGGTTTACTGTTCTCTAACATCTGCATCTTCAATCTGACTTCTCTTGCTAAAGGGGATGTTGGCTTCTGGCAACTCAGAGTTACTTCAGCTTAAGCAATAAAGAGAGCTATGTTGCTGCTGGATGTATCTGTGAATCAAGATGGTTTTAATTATTGGCTCACTATTAAAAATACATTAAAGGTTTGAAAAATTAAGAGAGAGCTCACAACCTAAGTTTGCTAAGGTTTCCAGTTTAACTGCAATGCTAAATTGTCTACAATTGCCCTGCAAGGCTTTGGGAGAGATTAAGCTGGTTCAGATCTGTTTCCGATAGTGCCTTCATCTTGTACCAACAGCCTGAAAGGAAATTCTGTCTTTGTAATCAGTTATTTACAAGCCTGTAGTTACGCTTACACAACCTTGCATGACCTTAGCTTTCTTGAGTCTTCTTTTGAAATACTTTCTGCTACACAAGAAATCCAGTAAAAGTTTCATTCATTTTAAAGCTATATTATTTCCTGGCTGATTTACACTCTCCTGAGTTTCCAGGCTGACATTACAATTGGAAGAATAATTCCAGTGAGGCTGTAAAGGGGTATTGGGTGATATGATTTAGAATTACCACAAGCATTTATATCTATTTTCTTGAGACACCTTAAATCTTAAGCTAGGTGAAGAACATAAATTGCCTGAAAGTATACATACTTCAGCATGCCTCACAGCCACATGGCTGCCCTGCTTGTGTGCACATTTTTCCACTGATGAGTGCCTTTGGAAAATACATCTGAGGTGTTCACTCTCAAGCACCCATGCTTTAAGAGTTTTAAACTCATGCATGTATACCCTAGAACAAGGATATTTAGATGGGATGGGAAATGGCTTCATACAATAAAGGGACAGAAATACCCAGGGCCATTCCCTAGAACCTGTGCATGGATGAAATTAAACAAATCTGACTGCTATTTACAAGTAGGACTTTGAGACACACCTCCTTAGTACATACAACTAATTTGTGGGAATACGGTGAAAAAATATTAAATTTAAACTCGACACCCAAGGCAACAACCTTTAAAACAGCCTAATTTTTCTAAAGCCTTGGACAAAACTGATGTAGCCTAGAAAATACAAGACTGATAGGTAGGTATTTACTTATCTTGATTATCTGCTACCTCAGTCTAAATCATTACCCTCTGGTGATTTGAAGCCCCAGGGGTTTCTTCATTATAGAAGACCTCCATTTAGCCAGAGAGCATAAATAATACTATGTAACTTGTGTAGCCAATCACACCTAATTAATATGGCTTGCATTTTGAATAATGGCCCTGAACAACTTGTGATCAAGGCACAGAGTGAATACAAAAAGTTAATTGACTAAGTACAAGAGAACCCTGCTTGCAGACATTCTGGAAGCGGGGAGAAATGAGGATAAGTTCACTTGAATGATTTTTTTTTTTCTGCCAATTATTCACTCAGTGCTATTTAAAACTTTTTTGCTGTAGGTTGGCAGCCTGCTGGAAGGTTAGTTCTGTTGGATGGAGAACTCCAGAGTTTAAATTATGGGGGAGCTCTGGGGGAGGGGGAGGGAGCTGAGCCCCCCCCCCCCCCCATAAGAGATGAGAGCCCCTCATAAGAGCCTAAGCAGTTCTTATGAGCGGTGGTGGCAGTGGGGGTGGTGGCAGCAGTGGCTCTGTCCGGCTTCCAGCTGCCACCACCGCAGACCCCCTGCAAGAGTCAGAGTATAATTCGAACCCTGGAGAACCCTCTGCTTTATCCAGTGAGGAGTTGATTTTGTGCTGCCTATATGCTGAAGTGTAACTATGCAGTTGTGCTCCCTGGAGGTTGGCAGCACAGGGGCAAAAGCCATTGCTGTGCTACTAGCTGCAGCATGAGGGCAACTACTATTTTTGCATTCCCCAAAGTCACAGTCTGGGTCTGGTGCCCCGGTCCCCCCTAATTACACTCTGCTCCCCATTAATTACACTACTCCTTATCTGGATCAGTGAAGGAGCACTATATCCAGAAGCATACTTCGGAGTAATTCTTTTCCACTGTGGCTTTCCTTAACAGCTGTATTTTCCCTCCTTCCCAACTTCCTTGCCTATATATCCCTAACCCTAACACCCTTCACATTTCTTCAGACTCCCCCTTTTCACTGCAAGCATTAACACCCTTCACTTGTTCTAAAGGCCTCAGCACAGTTCTGCTGTTCATACAGCCTAATCACTCACTGCACCAATTCCCCATCCTGTTTGCCAGTGATGACAGTTTATAAATGCCAAAGTGCATCTCCTGAAGCTCCCCTCCCTTAGGTAACCTGCAAAGTCATTCCCCATTTCTTTAGAAGTGGCTCTTCAGGAAATGCTCCAAAATGTGTTTAGTCACTTTTGTGTAGGTTTACCATACATCCGGGTGTTCCTGGACATGTCCTCTTTTTGGGTCCTCCCATCTCTGTTCAGGCAGTTTTTTTAAACATCAACAGATGTCCAGAATTTTGCTCTGCCTTTGCTCATCATGGAAGTTTTCCTTGGCACTTTCTGGCTTGCCCCAGCAGGAGGGGCTGGGGGGAGCAGAGGGATAGGCATCACGTGCGTCTGCTCACAAGCCCCAGCAGCTGCAGGCAGGTGAGGCCAGGGCTTGCAGGAGGGTATG
>NW_005842599.1:608911-626668 GCF_000455745.1 Alligator sinensis | reverse complement strand
GGGGGGTACGTGTGCCCTTGAGGGGGCAGGAGCCTGCTGGCACTGGGGCTGCAGCAAGGCGGACAGGTGGGGTAGGTGCCTACCCTTCCAATGGGGAAGGGATTGGAGGCAAGTTCTTCAGGAGCAGTGGGGAGCTGCCTGGGCTGGGGGAGCAGGGGGCTACGGGTTGTGAGCATGGTCTGGAGGGTGGGGTACTGTGGTTGGGAGTGAGGGACAGCAACAGGGCTGGAGGGGATGTGACGTGGGAGTGAGGGACAGGGCACAGGCACATCATGGCCCACCTCCATAATCATATAACTGCCGCCCCCCCCCCACCACAGGTATCCTCTTTTTTGAAACTGGAAATATGGTAAGTCTACTTTTGTGCAGACCCATTTTCAGTGAAATGACTGCTCAGCTGTGTTGCACATGAGTCTTGGCTAAGTGACCAACTGTCTTAATGGTACAGTCATGTCCTTCTCACTTGCCTTTGCCCATATTGTTTCCTTTGCCTCCCTCTTGAATTCTCTGAAATTAGACTGGAAATTTAAAGGGGAAAGAGAACAGGTTATCTTAACTCCAAGTTAAGGCACATGGTGCACTGTTGCAAAAGATTTTTGCAAATAATATTTAGACTTTGGTTATAGTAGGCCTACCATATTTTCAGTTCTAAAAAAGAGGACACCTACTGGGGGGACACCTCATTCCCAAACCACAGCCCCCCATCCCTGCTGCTGCCCCTCACTCCTGACCCACAGTCCCTCGCTCCCCTGGGCTATGCTGGTGACCCTAAGTCCCAACCTGCAGCCCCCTGTCCTTGCCAGTGCCCTGCAGTCCCATCCCACAGCCCCCCACCAGTTCCATGCTTTTACTTCCAAGCCACAACCCCCCCGACCCCGTTGGTACCCCTCACTCCTGACCTGCAGACCCCTGCTCCCCCCAGTCCTGCTATAGGGGACCCCAGCTGCCCCTATCCCAACTGGGCTGGAGCACAGTGATTCTGATTCATGTGGGTGGCAGCAGAGTGAGTCCAGCCCCAGTGTGGGCTGGAGGTGGGGAGGAGGGGAGACCTGTGGCACCCCCTATCCTGGGTTGGGGCTCCCATGCCACACCAGATGGCCTGGCTACGGCACCCACCCCCCATCCTCTTCCCTCTCTCCCTAGGCAGTTTCTCCTGGCCACCCCACCCCTGCTAACACTGGCACCAGCATCTGTGATGGCACTGGTACCAGCCATGGAGTTCCCTGCTGCCCTCAAAGGGCCCCCCACCCCCTTCCCCTGCTGGAGGGGCAGACACTTTCCCCTGTCCTACCTGCCCTGCTGTAGCCCCAGCCCTCCAACCGCTGACCCCCAAAAACTTACTTGAATTCAGCTGCTGCGGTGCACACAGACGCACGTGATGCTCCCTGCCTCCAATCACCCTCCCCCTGCTCCCACCAGTGAAGCAAAGCAAAATCCTGGACATTTATTCAGATTTCAAAAAAATGCTTGTACAGAGATCAGAGGACTCATCTGGGAAAACCTGGATGTATGGTAACCCTAGTTGTAGTCGTAGTTTGTCTATATCATAAAGGGATGCGGGAGTTTTGGTTGGATTTGCTTTTGGACAATTCAAAAGGTTTCTTCGTATAAATTAAATTTCAGACCTGGAATTGAGCATCATCTCCTGGCTAGATTTACTATACCATTTCCTACGTTATGGCTATCTAGGAGCAGAGCTTGATACATCTTCTATCAAATTCAACAGGTACCACCGGGGAGGTGAAATCTAAAGATAGCCCCATAAGCCAAGCTTGGCAAACACAAGCGTAGAGAATATGCTTATTCTTGGCCATGGGGTTGCAACTGGCAGTGACTACAGGTTCTAACATGCTATCCTGCACCATGATCTGATTAGATGAGCAGTTGCAACAGTTGCATGGTTATTTCTATAACTTGTACTTCCCCCTGAAACATGAAAATGGTTGTAATCTGCCTAGTTTTATACAAATTAGGTATAACTTGAACTTTCCAGGCTCTCAATCTATAATAATAATAATAGGCTTATTCTGTCTGTCCAGAGCACTCTGATTGGTTGTCTCGGCAGCCAATCACACTGCTTACTGAAATAACCAAAGTGCTCTGGACAGACAGAATAAGCATGTTATTATTGTAAATCCTGAGGCATTTCAAACAGATATGAAGATTAGCTAGTCAGAGCTAGAATGAAGCACTGGTCAGGCTCCGCCAAAGGGGAAAAAAAACAAACCCAGAGAGAGAACAGCAAGAGGCCTGATCCTTTTGTTCCCCCTGGAGCCTACCTGCCTCTCCCACGGCCAGGGATCGAGCTGCCAGCAGGCCCTGAGCTGCGGGGGGCCCCAGTGCTTCCCTCTGCAGTGGCAGTGCCCCCCAGGGCTGCCTGAGCAGGGTGCCAGGGGTTGGGTGCTGCCTTCGGCGGGGCGCCACTGCCATGGAGGGAAGCACCAGGGCTCCCGCAGCTCAGGGGCTGTGCAACCCACCAGCATCTTGCTTTCTGGCTGTGGGAGATGCAAACAGAATCTAGGAGAAAAAATAAAATAAAAAAAGATCAGACCCCTTGCCGCTTTGCCACCCCCCCGCCCCCCAGCAGAGCCTGCCTGCATGAGCTACTACTGGGTCACACAGCCCCTGAGCTATGGGGAGGCCCGGTGCTTCCCTCCATAGTGCTGGGGCTGCCCAAGTGGGGTACTAGCTGCACAGATGCAGCCCCAGCTCACAGACAGCACCTGCCAGATCCAAGCCACCGGGAAGCTCTGGTTTGGCGGCCTTCCAGTGCCCCGTGCACCATGCCTTTCCGCCACCTGGGACCACCTGGGAACAGGCTGGCTGCCCCAGGAAGGTGGCAAGAGGGCAGCTGGATGTGCTGGCAGCTGGAGGAGGTGGCGCAGTGCACGGGGCACTGGAAGTCTGCCAGACCCGAGCTTTCTTGAGCGCACCCAGGCTTCCAGCTCCCCGTGTACCGTCCTCGTTGCCTTCTCCAGATAGGGCCCTTGTACACATGAGGAATATCACTGTAATTTGTTTCATAGCAAACTAAAATACATGGGATGTGGTTTACTTTGCTACGTAAAAAGATCATTTAAATGGAAATATGTTGCTGAACGAGTACACTGTTACAAAATTTGATTGTAACATGCCACTGAATGTGTACACTGTTATGCAATTAAATCGTTAAAAAGGGCAATTAAACCACTAAAAGGGGCAATTTCCTCATGTATACAAGGGCCCTCTTATTCTATGACTATGAACAAGTCACAAGGTCAGACTTTAGACAGAACATGTATTCCTAAGCCTTTGTTTACATATGGACAGCTTTATGTAGCCTTTTTGAGCCTGAGAAGTTTTGATTCTGTTAAAGTATTCAGTCAAAGGATAACTAAATATCCTGTATTTAAAGAAACACTTTTGCAATAAAAATTTAATCGCAAATGTTTTGCGAATTTCAGCTAGTGTTTCTAATACAACCCTCAACTGGGTTAAATCTGTGGGTTTCTAATATAAAGATAATGGACAAAGGCTTCAACCCTGCAAAAA
This sequence comes from Alligator sinensis, assembly GCF_000455745.1. NCBI lineage: Eukaryota > Metazoa > Chordata > Crocodylia > Alligatoridae > Alligator > Alligator sinensis. The sequence continues at coordinate 623,137 of NW_005842599.1, read as the reverse complement.
ATCTCTGAACTTAACTTCATCTGAACCCCGTGAGACATCTCAGCAAGTTTATGATGCAATTTGTGAGCTTAGTTCAGCACCTATGCATTAGTGGGTTGTGGGTCTTCAAAGCTAAAGCCCATGGTATTGGTATCATATATAATATCATCCTGCTACTTCCATTTTAAACTCTCATTTCAACAAAACTTGAAGGTGACCTTAACCTTGCTCCTGCCCTAGCAGGAATATGTAATATCCATTGTGGGGTTTATTTACTTGGTTTTCACACTTATTACTCTGCTTATTTTCTACATGGCCGTTTTCTATGCTGGAAAAACATTTTCATTTTCTGATGAGGTGGTGATGCACTCTGCTCAAGTACAGCCACCTCACGGTTTATCTGTAGTGTTTATTTGTTCTCTAGACAGCAAGGGGTTATCCATTTGATGTCATGCTTTTTGGTCTTGTTTGTGCTCTGCTGTGTCTGTGACTAGCTTTTCATTTCAATTGACAGCCTGGTGCCAGGGTGAGGATGAGCTTATCCATTGCAGACCGGGCCTGGCACTTAGGGGACCTGGATTCTAGTTCCAGTCTGCCAGTAATTTGAATGAATCACCTAGCTCCTCTGTAGGTTTACCCACATTTACAAGCAGGATAGCAGCAAATCAGGCTGTACAATTAATGCATTTTTCACAACAGGCGGCCTGGGTGGGGGGTTAGGGTCCCTAGCAAGATGAAAATGAAAAATTGTGTCCTGGGCAAATCCTAAATATTTTGTTTGACTTGAAACAAAAGTGCATTTGGGGGTTACTTAACCCCTTCTCCACTGTTTTCATATTTTAATAGTGAAATTTGAAACCAAAATATTTCAAAGCAAAAAAATCAGAGTGTTTCAACTTCTCCAAAAATGTCAATTGATAGCTGAATCTGGTCACCAAATGTGACTTGAATTTGTGAAAGACTCTGATTCCCTGAAAATCAAGTCATCAAGAATAAACACGTTGCTGTTCAATGTGTTTATTAACAATTTGGATGCTGGCATATAAAGCTTCTTTTGCAAGCTGGCAGATGACACAGAACTGGGAAGGATTGCAAATAGATTAGTAGGTGCACAATTCAGAAGGATCTCAACAGTTTGGAAAGTTAGGCTAGAGTTAGGAGGAAGAAGTTCAATGTGGACAAATGCAAGGTGCTATACCTCAGGAGTAATAATTGAAAATACAAATATAAAATAGGGGACACCTGACTGGATGGCAGCACTATAGAAAGTGACTTGGGAGTCTTGGGAGATCACAGACTGAGTACGAGTTTGCAGTGTGATGAAGCCACAGAAAATGCTGATGCAGTTTTGGGATGCATCAATAGATGCATTAGATACGAGAGACAGGAGGCGATAGTGCTTCTCTATTTGGTACTGGTTACGCCTCATCTGAAGGATGTGGAGAAGTTGGAGAGAGTCCAGAGGTGGGCAACAATGATGATAAAGGGCTTGGAAAGCAAGTCATATTAGGAGAGGCTAAAGGAACTAGGCATGTTCAGCTTGAGAAAAAGGTGCTTAAGAGGGGGCATGATAGCAATCTTCAAATACTTGAAAGGCCACCATAAAGAAGAGGGAAAACACCTGTTCTCTTTTGCTACAGAGAGGAGGATGTGGACAATGGCAGGAAGATGCAGCAAAGTAAGTTTAGATTGGATATCCAGAAGAACTTCTTCACTGTTAGAACACTGAGGCAGTGGAATAGATTATCTCGGGAAGTTGTGGACTTTTCGTTACTGGAGGTGTTCAAGAAGTGTTTGGACAGCCACTGGTCGGGGATAATCTAGGTGCAGCTATGCCCATGCTCTACAATAGGTTGCCCATGCTCCTGGTCTTTGGTGGTTGTCCCCATTCCTCCTTTCTCTGTTATAGGTGTCAGGGTGTTTTTAAATATTCCTCAGAGACGTTCAGTGTTGGCTAGAGCCAGGACTGGGGACTTTGACTGGAGTGTGCCAGTGCTCCTACAGCGACCAAAGCCAGAGGTTTCTTGGCAAAAGGGTCTTGCCCCTCCATATAGGGTCATACTGATTGGCATATTTGGAGTCAGGAAGGAATTTTACCCCATGGTTAGATTGGTATGGACTATGGGGATTTTTGCCTTCCTCTGTAGGTGGGGGGTGTGGCCCTCTACCCAGATCTCTTGAGCATATATTGACATTTATATAATAGAAACAGAACACTGGCTGACATGGTTGCTCTGCTTCACCTGTGGCAAGTTAGGGTGTTAGGTCTGTGTTGTGACATGGTTGATGGTAGTCTTGTGTAGAATTTAGATTATGGCTTGTATAGGATGGTTTGGATAGGGATGACCCTGCTTTGGCAGAGAACTGAACTAGATGATCTCTGTAGTCCCCTTCTAGCCCAACTTCCCTATGAAACAGATAACCAACTCTCCCAGCTCTATGCAACCCTTTTCTCTTTACCCTTTCCTATTTCCCTGGGGTGATGTGGGGATAAATCCATTAACATTTGGTGAGATGCAGAAATGTGTCTAAATAAACAAACTGCTTCAAGTTGTATACCAGGCAAGTATCAGGCAGCTCATCTAAAGCAGCAGGATATTCTTTTCCCCTTCAAATGGAAATCTTGGGTAGAATATGTTTCAAGCACTAAGCCAAAATTTTGAGTGAGGCTTTTAGCTGCCGATGCCCTATTGTTATGATTTGGAAGCTTTCCTGTACCTCTGAAACTTTATCTTTTGTTCATATTCCTTCCACAGGGCCTGAATCTGTCTGGTAAATAATTCCTATAAAGTGTATTTAGATTTAGCCATGGGTTTCTATTCACATCAATGGGTGACAACAGCTAAATTTCTCTGCTTTTGAAGCTCCTGTCTTTTATCTGGTGATTGTTTTTATTGTTGGACTCAGTCTATCAATAGCTGAATTGATTGCACTGGACAATCTGTTGATTAAATGATTGCGATTCCTTTTGAATTATCTTAATTGCAAATAAGGATCCCAAAGCTGCATTGACGTTAATGACATTTTATTTCAATGGGAACAAGAACAGACTAAAATCAAGTTAGTAAAAGGCAGTCAAGAAAAATCTTTTGCTTCAGAATTTTCTAATAGTAGGCAACTGGTAGAATGAGTAACAATGGGAAGGAAGTAGAAGTACCAAGCAAAGAAAGTACTGACAGGCTGTGAACAGAAATAAAAATGGAACAATCTGATAAGGTGTTTAATGCTTTGCTATTCAAGTGCTTAGTTTCCAGATCAAACACCTATCACAGCAAAAGAAGATATGCTAGGAAATCACTCACATTTATAGCTAGGCCCAAAGAAAAAACTTCAGATTCCACCACTCTCAAATGCTGGCAAAGTTTGGGTGTAAATTCACATCCATTTAACAGCTCGCTTCTCCAGGTGAGGAGCATTAAGACAACTAACTATCCCTCAAAAAACCCCCAAACTACAGCATCACCTAGACCCCTTTGATCTCCTAAAGCAGGGGTTGGCAATGTTTTCAGGCTGTGGGCTGGATTGACCCAGTTTGAGTCAGAGGAAGGCTGGCACGCAGCGAACAGGCACTAGAACCCGGCCACTACCACCACTACTTTTTCCTGAAGCGTGGGGAGAGCAAATGCAGCCAGCACTTTCCCCTGCAGCAGCAAAGGGACTTTGGCTGCAGTCACTTTCCCCTGCAGCAATGGGGATGAGCGCCAGCTGTGGACACTAAGCCAAGGCACTTCCCCTGTGAAGCTGCTAGAAGAAGCAGCGGTAGCTAGGTCCTAGTGCTGGACCACAGCATGCCTGACCTGAACTGGGTTAATTCAGCTGCTGAATTCCCACATCTACAGACCGAATCAAATGGCTCCACAGACTGTGGCCCACAGGTTGCTGACCCTGTCCTAAGGAAAGCCTCACCCCATCAGACTGAAACTGCATTTCTTTGACATGTGTATTCTCCTTCTTTCCCCCTCCAATGGGACTCACCTCACAGGCATTTAGAGGACAAAAATCTCTTGGTGGTTCTTAAATGCAGGGCCTTTAATTTTTTTTTCTCTCTCTCTCTTTTTCTCTGAGTAAATACAAAATAGTACTCACAAGGGGGTGCCAGATTCAGAGCTGTGAATCAAGCCACTGCAATGGTTATAGACCCCTATCCTATGATAGCCATATTAAGCTCTGTCACCCTGCTGCAAGTCAGATGAGCAGTGCCTGAAAATAAAGACCAGCCTCTTGTCATCACTCCTTTGTTGCAGGCATTAATTAGCTGCTCTGTTTATTCACAGATCAGGTACAAAATGAGGAGTGTAACAGTTTCTTTTGTCCCATGAAAAATTTCAAGAGATAAAGAAATGTTCTTGTTCTCTATCAGGATGAGGCCAGGTGTTCATGACAGACCTACCAGGTGCGTAGGACACTCACCTGGAATTTGACACCCAGGTTCAAGTCTTTCAATATCAGGGAGAACAGATTCATAGATTGTAAGGGGCTGGAAGGGACCTCGCAAGATCATCGGGTCCAGCCCCCCCCCGCTCTAGGCAGGAAGACAACAGGGGTCAGGTGACCCCAGCGAGGTGACCATCCAGTCTCCTCTTGAAGATCTCCAGGGTGGGTGTTTGCACCACCTTTGGGAGGAGTTTATTCCACAGTCTGGACACCCTGACTGTGAAGAAGTGTTTCCTAGAGTTGGGCCTGAAGTGGTCTTCCAGGAGTTTGTGGCCATTACTTCTGGTTTTCCCCAAGGGTGCCTGGTGAACAGTTGTTCACTGAGCCCTTGATGTACACCCCTGATGTAGTGGTAAGTTGCTACCAAGTCTCCTCTCAGCCTTCTCTTTTTTTAGGCTGAAGCGGCCCCAAGTCCCTCAGCCTATCCTTGTATGGCTTGCCTTGCAAGTCTCTGATCATACAGGTGGCTCTTCTCTGGACTCTCTCAAGTTTTTCCATATCCTTGTTAAAGTGCGGTGCCCAGAACTGGACACAGCACTCCAGCTGTGGTCTCACCAGTGCTGAGTACAGTGGAAGAATCACTTCTTCGGTTTTATATGAGATGCATTGGTTGATGCATGCCAGATTATTGTTTGCCCTGCTGGCTACAGCATCACACTGATGACTCATGTTCATGCAATGGTTGATTATTACCCCTAGGTCCCTTTCAGTCATGGCACTAGTCAAATTGGCACCACCTAGCCTGGAGGTATGTTGGTGATTGTTTGCCCCCAGATGGAGCACTATCTATGGAGTCATAGATGTTCAGGCTGGAAGGGACCTCAGAAGATCATCAGGTCCAACCACCTGCACAAGGGGCAGAAAGTCAGCTGAAGTCCAAGGATCCCAGCAAGATAAACATCCAAATGTTTCTTGAAAGTGTCCAGAGTAGGTGCTTGCACTACCTGTGGAGGGAGCCTATTTCAGGCTTTGGGGGCTTGGACAGTAAAGAAGTTTTTCCTTATGTCCAGCCTGAAATGATCTTGCAGGAGTTTGTGACCATTGCACCTTCTCATCTCCTGGGGTGCTCTGGTGAACAGGTGTTCCCCCAGATCCTGGTGAGCACCCCTGATGTACTTATAGGCTGCCACCAGGTCTCCCCCGAGCCTGTGCCTCTCCAGGCTAAAGAGTCCCATAGCTCTCAGCCTCTCTTCATAAGGCCTATTCTCTTGCCCTCTTATCATGTGTGTGGCTCTCCTCTGGACTCTCTCAAGCTTCTCCATGTCCTTCCTGAATTGTGGAGCCCCGAATTGGATGCAGTACTCCAGCTGCGGCCTCACCAAGGCTGAGTACAGTGGGAAGATGACATCCTGGGTCTTGCTCGAGATACGTCAGTAGATGCAAGCCAGAGTTTTGTTCGCTTTGCCAGCTGTTGGTGGCTCATGTTCATCTTGTGGTCAATCGTGACCCCAAGTGTCTTTCGGCCGTGGTGCTAGCGAGTGTAACATTGCCGAGCCTATACAGGAATAAAAACCCACACCACACGAGGTGGAGCACCTTGCATTTCTCCGTATTGAATGCCATCAGGTTTTCATCCACCCACCTTCCAAGCCTATCAAGGTCAGCCTGGATCACCAGTGTTGAACTTCATCTGGTTCTGATTCGCCCAATTCTCCAGCCTGTCCGGGTCTGCCTGAATCTGCAGCCTATCTTCAGGCATGACCAAGCTCCCCCATAACTTGAACTTTGAAGCTGGGTCTAGCTGTATTCCATCTGAGTGCCCCAGATGTGTAGCTAGCAAATTGAGTGCCTGGAGCGCAGAAGCTCCTGAGGGCTGGGAGGAATACCATTCCACTTGCCTCACTATCCCCCACATCCCCCGCCCCGCAAGATACAGTCCATGGTGTAGTGCTGTGCTTTGCAGCTCCTGTGCAGGGCAGGGGCAGACTAGGGCTTCCCCCATTACTACAAAGACTCCCAATGCAGGGGATTCTGGCACCCCCTTCTAGTTGGTGTGTGGAGTAAATGCTCACCCTCCTGGAGTGCCCTAAATTCTGTGCTTCTCTGCAAAGGGCTTCTCACTGTGTTTTTAACTAGAAATTCCAGCCTGGGCCTGGGAAACTTTTCCTGGTAACAAATTCATTATCCTCCCCCAACCCCTCTCCAAATGTTGTATATTGTCTCAAAATCTGCATTTTCCAATGAAAAAAATTCATAAATGATATAACTTAATTTATCTCTACTATAATCTTTCTCCACCTTGCACAGGAAGTGTAGCTTGACCCTGACCTGAGGGCAAAGTAGTTTTCCCTCCCTGCACATTGATGTTATTGCTAAATCTCACAATTTCATTGTATGTTTCATGATTTTGGGGGGGTTCTTTAAGTCCCCAATCATATAACCTGAGAAACTCAGCATTCATTTAAAGAGCGGGGGTGTGGAAGAATCCTCTAGTTTCCATGGTAAGAAAAGGCTCAAAAACATAAATCCGCCAAAAGACTTCAACACTAGAACAGATTCTTTAATGTTTAACAAATAATTTTTAGGTCTTATGATTCTTTAGTAAAACTTCTGTTTTGGGGAGACTTGACTCATGATTTTTGAGCATCTGGGATTGGTATTCAGCATTTGGTTTCTCTGATGAAGCAACCAACATGTGTTGCTGGTGAATGCTAATGCCCCTTTCATAATCAAACATCATAGGTGAGTGGGAAAGCAACTAAATATTGAAATGCCCTGCTGTCACACCCAGGGCTGTCTCAGGAGAGGTGGCATCCGGCACCAGAAGAATTTAGTATTCCACAGGGAGAGAGAACCTGAAGAATATGAACAACAGAAACTTCTGAGAGAGGGATGAGAAAATATTTTTCTCCTTATTTTCTCTAAGGAAATGTCACAATTGTTATTCTAAGAGATTATGTTTAAACTCTGAGCTGTCCTAATTTTCAACTATAATGTCTGTTATACATGTAAAAGGAAGCCCCTGTTGCCCCAGTACCTTCTGCTAAATTTCCATGGTATGTGTTTATGCCTGTAAACTCAAGGTTAATGGGTTACAATAGAAAAGAACTCCAGGGATTATGCGGAGACATTAATAGACCATCTCCCCCAGGGAGAGTTGCTGAAGCATATTCTCACATTCCTTTGATGCAGGAAAAGGGTTGTGTGTGAATCATTATGGTTGCATTTATACAGAGATGTAGGCAAATGCTGAGGCTTCTTGACCGTTTGTCATTACATTGATTTCCAGGTTTAACTTTTGAAATCTGTTTAACTGAAGCAGTAGTTAAGGGATGCAGCAAATCAGCTATGGCTGCTGCCTCTCTAGGGACACTCTCTTCTTAGGAAGGATTTTAAGACTTTTTCAAATTACAGTGTATCAAATGCTAATTTAGGAATAAGTGAAAACTGATAAGGACTCATTTGCACTATCAAACTAACCATGCTTGTAATGTAGTAATATATTATGTTCTAACATAATGGAGTAAATATATTGTGTTCTAAATGCCCTCTAGTGGTGATGATTATTATCACCACTAGATAATAGTGGTGCTATTTCCAACAGGAAATTGCTTGTTCAGCTGCACTACTCAGAATCCTAAACAGGAAGTTGAGGTGTCTGGGTCAACGGAGTAGGAAATTAAGTCACAGTGGATGAATAACAGAATGCTTCAGTGTCTCTTCATGTCTTTGCAATGAATAAGTCCCACGTGGCTATAATTTACCACAACACTTAATCCTGATTTAAAGTTATTAAAGTCCGTTGGCAATAAAATAGATTACAACATAGTGTGGCTGGCCTTTATGCATGGAGACAAACTATTCCAACAGGGGTAAAAATCCCTTTTCTAACCCAGTTAAAGCAGATTAAGAAAGAAAGAAAGAAAGAAAGAAAGAAAGAAATCTAGTTAAAATATAAACTGACTGAGTAAACTAGGTTATGACCCAGTTTACTGTAAGACTAAGCTGTTTACACCACACAATAGCTACAGCTCTTTTGATAATGTCATGATAGCCTGTGAATCCTACAAAAATGAGGATGGGTGGTTTTATTTAAAATAAATCTTTAAACAGAGACAAGAAAGCATTTGAAATAGACTAGGGAAGATTATTTTACTCATAAAGAGTTAGGTTTAAAGGTATAGGGCTAAATCCTATTCTATCTTTATTTGACTATGTAGCACTTAGGTAATGGAAACCAATACTTTTTCTGAACCTTACAGTTAATATTGCCATGGCAGTGAATATGGCCACTCTGTGCCCAAGATGAAGACCAGCAAGCATCAATGATAAAGCAGTTGTGTGGCTCTGCCACATTACTTATGTGTAGAGGGGAAAGAAGAGACTCCCACCTGGACTTGCTTCTTTTCTCCTGGCCCAACATGGCTTCCCCTCCTCGCTACTTGGTGGCCCAGCTTCAAGAAGCAGGCTAGAGAATACTGTTGGCAATGCCTAGCCTATGGCCTGGTGATTAGAGTACTTTGCCAGAAAGTGAGCAATGCAAGTTCAAATCCTGATCAGGTGAACGAGAAGGACCAAGAGCCTGCATCTCCTGCTCCCTGGATGCATGCCATAACCAGTACATTATTGCATTAAAAGGGGAAAGCCTGAGTTGCTGCCACTATGCTACTTCTGATGGGTAAACACATACTGGGATAATCTGTTGCCACAGGTTGGTCTAGAACCTGAACTGTGCATAAGTGCCAGAAAACACCTTCACAAGGCTACATAATTGCCTCTCAGAAGCATAAAGATGAAATAGGAGTGAGCCCATGACTATAAGTTCTCTAGGGAGTGTTTTTTTTAACGTGTGTATATGGTTCCAAGCAAAAGGAGTACCTAATTCTTGATTGGGACCTACATGTAGAACCATGATAAAAATATAAATAATATTAACAGGAAATAACCTGATATGCAGATAAACTGCTGCAGCAAGAGGAAAGATGTCATATTTTTGTGAAAAGGGGAAATGCAATTCTAGAATGTACCCAGCAAAGTGTTGCCAGTAAAGCTAGGGAAGTGCCCTTGCCATTGTACAAGTCCCTGGTAAGACCTCATCTGCTATATTGTGTTTAACACTGGTCAATCATATTCAAGAAAAACAAATTCAGATTGGAACAGGTACAAAGAAGGGCCAGCAGGATGATTAGGGGAATGGTGAAACTGCCTTATGAGAGGAGACAAGAGCTTGGCTTGTTTAGTCTAGGAAAACAAAGGCTGAGAAGGGATGTCATTTCTGTCTATAAATACATTCAAACACCAGGGAGGGGGAAAAGAGCTATTTGAAAGCTAAAGGACAATGCTGGCACAAAAACAAATGGGTATAAATTGGCCATGAATAAATTTAAGCTTGAAATTAGAAGGAAGTTCCAAACCATCAGAGCAGCACAGTTGTGTAACAGCCTCCCAATCAGCATAGTGAGGGCCAAAAAAATCTAACTAATTTTAAGATGGACCTTGAACGATTTAAGAAAGGGTTATGATTAAAATGTCCTTCCTTCCTATGTTCTGCTTGTGAACTGAAGACATGAAGGGCCTGATACTTTCACCACCTCTTTTCTAGTCTGATTAGCAGTATTTCAGTGGGGAAGAGGGTATCAGGGGCTGGGAAATCTGCACAGTGAAGTTAACGTTCGGAGAAGAAAGGAGGAGACATGCATTGACCTTACTTTATACACAAACCAACACATATTCCTTTTTTGTTCCACAGGGAGAAGAAAGAAAAAGAAAGGAGTACTTAAAACTTGCACAGTAGGCTAAGGTCCTTTATCCAGAGCAATGAGTATGGGTACTTTGAGCAATCCCTTTTAATTATGATGGACTTCAAGAGTGCAATTGTTTAGCTAGAGTGTCTAGCTATATAATAATGCTCTTGCCTTTTATTTCAAAGGGGAGCTTTGGAGTGCCTGTCTGCTTGAACGAATCCCAGGTTACGAAGTAATGGATATAATATGATTGAGAATGAAGGTGACCTATAGAAGCATGGTAAATACATGATTTTCTCTGCTCAGCAAGTGCATTTTGATTACAGTCCAGCATATGCCTCTGGTCTCAAGATGCTGTTAGCATTCTTGGGAAAGCTTGTGAAAGGACAAAGTGCAAAGAGCTATAGGAAAGAGAAACAGGTTCCAAAAACCCTATTTATACCCACACCAAATGCAGAAAATTGAGGGTGATGGTTGTAATCTTGTCTGTCCTTGTTCTGAGTTGCCTGTGTTAGTCTGTCATAAGAAGGAAAAATGACTGTGGATCAATACAGCTATCTGCATTGACATTGTCACATTTTTTTAAATACACTAAATGGATTCTGAGCCTTCCTAGTTAACAGTCTTTTCTGCCTGAGGAAAGGTATGTGTTTCTAAATGTGTATTTTGCTGCCAAATATAGACTTACACTGAAGGGGTTAGTAAGGAAGCACTTTCACTACAGTCAATGGCCCACATTCTGGTCTCAGTTACAATACACAGGAATGAATCTGAAGTAACTCAGTCAAGTTCACTAGACAAGTCTCTAAAATTTACCACAGCACATCAGCAATGAGTACAACAGCACTTCCCTGCACTGCGCTGGTCAATAAACATCTTGGTAAATACAGACCCACTGAATCGTGCAACATGTACACATTGCACAGCTACAGATTCTCAGCTGGGACTTGATTCTACATTCATTGATTTTTATGGCGATGATCAAGGCCCTGATGTAAAAATTGTTCTCAGTGGAGTTATGCAGATATGCACTGGCTGAAGGTTTTGGCCACTAGGAAGTGTCAAAGTACATGATCATACACTAAAAAAATATGTTAAAGCCCTGTTATTTATTATTTGTGTTAAAGTAGCCACCAGACCAGGGAACCTTTATGCAAAGAGCTATACAGGTATGTAATAAGACAATCCCAATATAAGAGCTCAGTTTTAACATAAGAAGAATTGTTTGCAATTTTGGCAGGAAAAAATTATTCTTCTTATGGCCCTTGTTCCCACATTGGCATACAGTGGTGATGCATAGAGGGTGCATGTGCACCCCTTGACAGGCCATGTTCCCCGCTTAGGCGACGGGCAGAGGGGGCAGGCAGGAGCACTGAAGCCCCCCTGCAAGTGCCAGTCGGGGAGTGGGGGCAGCAGATGAAGCACCGCGGCCGCTTCCTGGTCAGCGTGATTGGCCGCGGTCAGTGAAATTGGCTGCGGGAGGATCTCCCTCACCCGGTTGGCGAGATTGGTCGTGGGGGGACTCCTCCTCCCCCCCGGCCACTGACTGGTTGTTGGGGGGGGGTACATGCCTCCCCCTGACTAAGGTGGCACCAGTCGCCCATGTTGGCATGTATTCATTGTTACAGAGTGCAGCCTTAATACAGTTTTCACTCTATTTTTATAGTTTTAAAAGATCTTCTAGAACAGTGGGAGTGTCACAGATTAGCCCCAGAATGGCACCCTCCATGAGTGTCATTCTGATCCTCTTCCCTGCCCAATCTGCTGCTCTGCTTTATGCTCCCTGTCCTATCTGCTGCTCCCTGCCCTATCCCCAGTCTGCCACCTGCCACACCTGTGCCACACAGGTTGTAGCTTTGCCATCCCTGTTTTAGGGTTAGCAGGAAACACAAGTTACAGTTGATTGACCCAGGCATGGATAGCAAACCATGAAACATGAGAGTTCCCATAATACTGTAAGTCACCTAAGGACAACACATTCAGTTTCTTTTAGTTTGTACATTAATATATCAGGACATGTTATTTCTAAAATTCATAACTGTATAACTCAGTTTATTACATATTTGTATAGCGCCTAATGTAATGAGACTCAGCCAGGTATTAATGTAATGAAGCTCAGCCACTCTGTAATTGTACAAAAATAATAAGGAAGAAGATTAAAAATAGAAACCTCTGATGTGTTAATTTTACAGTATTCTTTTTAATTTTACCAAGCAAAAATTAGATCCTTTACAAAGAAGAACCTTTGATGGCCATTTTACTTACTAGTCATTTTTTTTTTCAAACTGAAATAATTTCTTGACCCATTTCCCTCTGCAGTGTATATAATGAAATACACCTGTTGGGCTGGATCCTTTAAGCCTGATATATAGGCAACATTCACAGAAGTAATTGTGAGTTTTCATTAGTGGTTCAGTCCAGCATTTCTACCCCATGCAAAACCCCTGTTTATGTCAACAAGTGCTTTGCATAGTGGGCTTGATCCAAAGTGAAGTAAACATGACTCTCATTGTCTCCAGTGGGTATTGGATCAAACCCAAGGAGAACCTTGTCCTAATACAACTCCAGTATGGTGAAATGCCATTCATTTATAGGGATGAAGAGTAGAAATTTCAACCTATCCTAGTGCATTGGAAAGTACAAAGAGAGAACCACCACACAGATAGAAATTACTTTGATTAGAAAGGAGGCTATTTCTGTGAGGTACTGAACAGCTTCAACTACATTTGCCTTTAGTGGGCACTCAGAACCTCGATCCTTTGCACCTTGATGGACTGGTCTGTCTAGAAGGCCCTTCTTCCCCTTTTGTACCTAAAACTGAAAAAGCATAGGATACTCATTTCTTCTTTTTAAAAAAAGGAGAATTGCATTTCAAAGTGGCAAGACACCAACAGATCATGATGGTTTGTCTGCAGTCTTAATTTTTCAAAAATATCCTTTATTCACTTAAAAATGTGAAGAACTTTTTTCACTTGTTTCTTGACTACAGAAAAAAATAATGGAACAATTCTTCTGTTGCAAAGACCACAACAGGGCAGAATTATTTTAACACTGTGGATTCCTACTTGAAATTGCTGGGTTTATATTATGAATTATGTTTGCACAGCTAAGTGTCACAGCACCCTGATTGAGAGTTACTGGTCTAGAGGGAGATTGGACTGCATACCCCTGGAGCTTCAGCAAGATGCCTTAAAATCTCTAGCACTATCTCCCTAACCTTAGCAACACAACTGAATTTTTTCATAACTTCACACTGGTATGGGGAACGCTCCATACATGATTAAGTAAGAAGTGAAGTGAAGTAATAGTAAAAAAGTCCCTTTGCAGTCTTTGAATGCCAGCCCTGCCTATCTCATCTTAACTGCAGAGGACTCCCTCTGTGTTGTCCGTGTGCTCAGAAGCATGTCCTCCAGGAATGGCTGTACTTCTAAAAGTGACCTCTCCCTGTCAGTGTGAGCGTTTGTAGTGTTGTCTGACACTACAAATACCATTCCTAGAAGCCTGCATTATGTGAGGGCAACTTTCTGGAAAAACAAAAAATGATCATGGTAGCATTAACCAAGGTTCAAGGAGATTTCTCTCATATCAAACTATTCCCCCAAAGCCCAGAGCTGGAAAGAGATTCCCTTCTGAATTTGTGATAAAGACCTTAACCCAACCAAAAAAAGGGGCTCTCCTGGAAGAGTTCATGCCTGAGTTTGCACAAGCCTAGCACGTAGTATATCAGGACCCTTGGGAGTTGAAGTTAGTTCTATGAGGACCTTCCTCAAATCAAGATGCACATTGTCAAAGCTGCTAATTTACTTCTATGATAAATTAAATTTAAAACTTTCAGTAGTTTGTTTTCTTGTTAATAGTTTGGCTCTTTTCTGCATGGGATTTTAACCATCCGGTTTTAGCACAGACACTGCTGTTGCCAGTTTGCCAATGAAAATCTAGAAAGTTATAAATAAGAGATTATAGCAAGAGGATTTTAATGGTTGCTATAAATGGTTTTGCTATAAGGCAAATTCATTCTCCTCTGCCTAAAATATGTTCACCTTGCAAATGGCTAAGGACACTTGACATGCCAGAAAAAGGTGTTCAAATTCCCCTTGGAAAACATGTACAAGCACTTTTCAGCAATAAA
>NW_005842599.1:603225-608901 GCF_000455745.1 Alligator sinensis | reverse complement strand
TACCCCTTCTCAGTTGCCAGTCATCAGTACATTGTACTCTGGTATGAGACAGTTTGGAAGGATTTCTAGGATCACATTAGTAATATCTTACAAAAGGAAATATTTTCATTGAACTTTTCTAATTCTTTTGCCAAACATTTGTCTCTTGAATCTCTGTTACACAAATGAAAGAAGGCAAAAATATTAGCTGAAGTAAGAACTTTGCAGGATTGCTTTTAGGAACTGATGGCTTTCCCTTTGCTCTGAAGTAACACACTCAAAAAACACAAACAGCCTCTTCACCGGGATTGCAATGTGTTAACAACAGCATCTACTATCGTGCTGAAACATCATTTCACTCCCTGTGGAAAAAAAACAACTGACTAGGAAAGGATAAAGATTGGAACAGAAAAAAATATTTTAACTCACCTTTAGGCTGTGTGTTGGGTTTACAACACAGACAAGTTGCCCAGCAGCTGAGAAAACCCTCTTAGCCTTGTAGTGCTGAAACCTTAGGTGAATAAGATCTAATACAGCCCCAAAACACTGGGTGAAGAAAAGCATCACAACTTTTGTTGTTGTTGTTGTTGGATGGTAAGGAAAGCAGTGAAGGAGACTGTTAGTCCTTGAGACTAGGAAAGGAGTGCAGGCTGCAAGAACTACACTCCTGAACAGCTTAGCATGCCTTCATATTCATCATCAAAATAAGATGGTTAGAATCTTGCAGCAGTGGGTCAGCCAATCAAAAGGACAGAAATGTTATCCTTGAGGTCCAGAGACAGCCAATAACAAATGCCTCCCCTACAGAAACTCCCTGATGAATTGAGCCTGGTGGAGAATGTATTATTGAACATTACCATACATCAGCACATTGCATTTATCTTGTGATTACAGCCAGCCATACGTAATGCTGTGGAGATATGCAGACAAAATTGATTGCTTAATGTCTCCATTTATTAATTGACTTAATTTAACAAAAGAGCTCTCTAATACCAACGCTAAATGTAAAGCATTGACAAAACCCACCAGTAAAACTATTAAAAAGTAGCAAAATAGATTCAGTAGACTCTGTGTTTTACTTACAAAAGCATCTTAGAGAAAAATCAAATATTAGGAGAGAATTACAATTTCTTTTTTGGGATTAAGCAGAAGTCAATTTGGTTATATAAATAAATCTATGTGCGTGTGCACTGCGATTAGGATTTTTGTCACCCTGCTGCTTTCTAAATCTTATTTCCAACTACTTCCCAGCAAAGAGAGTCCAAGCACACCAATACATTTTTCCTAAAAAGATAGGGTGAGGGGTGTGCATTGGCATACCTCTGTTTAAGTGAGTGCTGCTCCTCTGATTCATGAGTGGAAGGATCAGTCCTGTAGCATCCAAAACATAGTAATTACTGGATGCTTGGAACTAGAAGAGTATAAAAAGGCACAGAGCCTGCTTCTAAAAATAATGAAATACATGATGCATGAATGCACATACACAGAGAAACTAACACTGAAGGAAAAGTAGCTTGTAAATCAACAGAATAATTACAGATGCAAAAGGCCTTTCCTTGTCATTCATTTGCATGTTGGTGGGCAGCAAATTACTAATTAACCACTAGATTGTCCAAAACATTAAAAAAAACTAATCAGGAGTGTGCATGTAAAATAATACATTTTTTGTATATTGTGACCAATATAGCTCTACCTTGGTGGGTAAGGGACCTTGCTCAAGCCAAAAAGATTTATTAAATATGGGTCCCATAACCAGGCTTAGCAGTGAGTAAAAGCTCCAAAGCAAACACATGGATCAAAATGCTTATTCATTTTGTGGGACAAGCCTGTGTGATATGTTGCTCTGCTTGTTAATCAATCAAAGAGGGCTAATTTAATTAGCTCCCTGCCAGAACTTCCTATCAGGGTGCTATTTAGGATTGTTAGCTAAGTACTCAGATGGCTTATTTAGTCTTTGTAATCCTTTCCCCTTCAAAGCATAACAGATAAAAGTAGATTTCTTTCTTTTTTCTTTTTTTTTAAATGCGAGACCAGCAACTGGGATCAGAATTCTGCTCAGGACAGAGCCCACATACAGAGCTAGCTTCAATCTGTGACTGAATTGTCACAACTGCTAGTTCCTAAATCAATACAGCAATACTGTCGCTGCCAGACTGCAGAGGATCTTTGTAAAAAGCTTGAATAGATAAATATGCAGGATACTGTGAAATTCTGGAACAGCAAGCCATGCAGAGAAGAAAAAGAATAAGGTGGGGATATATACATCTAGGTTCTTAAATTTGCTCTAAAATTAGAACAGAAAATACTTCTTGCAGTTCTGAACAAGGTGCTGGGATTTTTTTCAAGAGAGCTTCAAGAAAATTGAGCAACCCTGGCTGATGAAATTTAATCTTTCCTCTGTTCATAAATTTTTCCAGTATCAGTATCTCTTTATTAACTTGTCATTTGAAATTCTTCAAATGCTTTCTGCCAACTCATCTCAGGTTAGAAGTTGTCAAAGCAACTATTTTAAAATAATGCCTTAGATTAATGAATACTGTGATATTTGTGACTGGCCATTTAAGTCATGAGGGATTATTTCTGTTTCATTGACTGGATGAAAGAAACTTTTATAAACATTGAGGGCCAAGCACCAGATTTGAACCCCTAGACTGTCTACTGCCTTATGGAAACGTCAGTCCTGAGTTAAGTGGCTCTGTGCTGCCCAGGCTCCTGGTAGAGGGCATGGCCAGCACTGACCTACTAGGCTCATCTACATGAGATGTTTACTGTGGACTAGACTAATTAGCTGTGCAGTAAATGTTGCATGTCTACATGTGTGCCCCTATTAGGCTGGAGTAAACTGGTAAATACATGTACTATCCTGCTGTGGAGTTTTTTGAACCCTCTGCATTAGTTATCACCAGCAAGGATCCTGGTTTTCTATGATTAAAAAAAAAAATCCCCCCTTTTTCTCTGATTAAAATGTGGATTTTGGGTTACTTTTTTAAAAATGAAAATTGAGGTTTTTTTTTATCAGGGAAAACCAGGATCCCTGCTGATTAATGCAATTAGAGGCTTCTACCATAAATTACAAGCATTCAGGATTCATATTGTAAAGGTTAAAAGTTTTTCATGTTGTGTTCACTAGCACTGTTTGTTGTTTTCCCTCACAATTTCCTTCTGCTAAAATTCCCATGTAAGCAGCACATACTTGTTAATTTTTCAACATCCCTGCTCATCGCCTGAAGAAGATAAAAGTGGTTACCTTGTAGACCTTGGCTGGGCTGAATCAGACATTGCTGTCAAATGCAGCTGCAGGGGTCCCTCAGGTCACAAAGTTCTGCTCCTTTCAGAGACAGATGGAAGCACTATTGTAAGGTTTCAGTGCTTGTGTTCCCATGCTGAGTGGTATGGAGTATATGCTGACTGAGAGCTCTGCAGAGAAAGCCTGAGCTCCCTAGGGAACCATGGGACCTGATTCTCCTCTGCTTTGCCTCTTGTCCTAACTTAGACCAAATCCACAATGGTATTTAGACACCTAACTCCTATGTAGGTGCCTAAGTTCAGTACCTAAGTTTCAGTACCTTTGGGGATCTGGCTTTACACCTGAGTAACAGTGAATGCAGGTGTGTGTGAAATGCTACTACAGTGCAGGTGTAAGTTCACTGACAAGGTGTAAGGCATTGGAAAGTCAGACCCACTGGTTGATTCCTTTTGAGGTTCTGTACTAATCCTGGTTTGTATAGAACTGATTGAAGTTGAAGGCTGTGGGGAGGCTAGATGCTAGATCAGGGATTGGCAACCCCTGGCACGTGTGCCAGAGTATGGCATATAAAGGCATTTTGCTTGGCACGTATGCCTTAGGGCAGTCAGCATGGAAGGGGATGGGGCTGTGCTGTGCTGTGCTGCCACAACAAGGATCAGGCCCTTCACGGCTCCCCCACTGTCCATCCCTAGCATACCAACATCTTACAAACTGAGGTTGGAGTGTTTTTGCACTCTGCCCAAAAACATTGCCAACCCTTGTGCTAGATGTTTGCCCTTGCAATCAGGAGCCTCAATCACGTAACTTCCTGGACTTTCCACCACAGAGCTAAGATCCTAAATGGTTAGAATAATGTTTTTAAACTCTCCCTCTGTGGGTACCACCTTTTGCAAAGAAATCACTAAAATGTCAGTGCAAATTAAGCATAAGCAGAGCAGGGAACACTGTGGATGAGAACCTGAAGGTTGAACTAGCCATAAGATGAGGCTATGAGGTGGCTAGGACTGTCTGTCTAGCTACACCCACCGTGTTCATCACTATGTATAGAAATGCCTGAGGCTAGCTATCCATTTTTCCAGCTTTTTTTTCAGTTGGAGTTGCTGAGGTGAAATTGAAACTCTAGTTAGGAACCGCAGGTGTCCAGACAGAGTGTAACTTTGCAGGCCCGACGACCTGGAAAGTACATTGTTCAGACAAAAATGGTTGTGCAACATTAAATTGCTGGGTTTCAGTTTTATTTCTTTTTCCTTTCAACTAGACACTTTTTAGAACAACCTTTCTACATTCTGCCTCCTTTCTCTGTTCCCTTATTCCCTCTCTGTTCCTTCTGCCAGGCATGGCAGGTTGTCAACGTATCTGTTCAAAACCTAGTCTTGGTTACCTCTGTGTAAATCTACATTGACCTTAAAAGACTTACTCCAGTATTACTCCTATACAGCACAGGTTAGAATCTGTCCTGTTATGTGCAGGTGTGAAGGAAATTAAGCTTATTTCAAACAACCCTATTCGATAACCTGTATCCTGAGAAAGGATGAAGCAGACATGGTTTGCTGCAGGGTGTAGTGCTTGATTAGTATCTAGTCAGACAGCTTATTAGCTTGCTGGTATGACCCAATTACTGACTCCCTTTAAGATTTCAGGCAAGGCTGCTTGACATAGGACATTACAGATAGTGCAGATACTATATAGAGGTTTATAATACCTTGAAACACATGGGTCAAGCAAGTAAGCTGCTGGCCTCTAGGAGGTATAACCCAGATGTGTGTATACCACCTTTTTGCTTTTAAAAATGAACCCCTTCTACATATTTACCACTGACTCTCATAACTGCTACTTCGTTATTTAAACTGATGCTAGCTTTATTCCATAGCAGCATTATTGCCTATGCTGATTTATGTATTGCTTACTAGCCAGTATACCTGTCCATTTTCTGCCTTGTAAGTGTCCATTTACTAGGTGCTTCAGAAGGCAGTTACTACAGCTATGGTCTCTGTTCAAGTACTACGGACTGAAAAAGCAGCAGCAAACTGAAGAAAGAGGAGGTGCCTCACATGATCTGATCTGCATATTTTAGATCAGGATGGGCAAAATATGGTCTGCGGGCCAGATTCGGCCTGCCAGCCCAATCTATCAGGCCTGCGGGGCCCCTAAAAAAAATTAGAAAATTAATATTGATCTGCTCCTGGCTGCCTGTCAAAGATGACAGGAGCCAGGGGCAGTAGGACTCAGGGGGAGCCTGCAGGACTCAGCAGCCCAGAAGCAAGGCCTGCCCAGCCCTGCCTCTAACCCAATCCAGAAGCCCTGTGCTTAGCAGAGTTTTCTAGCTTGGTCCCTGGGGCTGTTCCTGCCTCCCTGTGCCCAAGGGGGACATTCAGATAAGAACTTCGGGGGCAGGGCCACAGGTGATCGTCCCAGTCCTTGGGGCTGGACCAGGCTGGGCGACTCCTGCT
>NW_005842599.1:599797-603194 GCF_000455745.1 Alligator sinensis | reverse complement strand
GAATCCCATGGTCCGGCCATGCAGCCAGGAGCCACGTGGTGCTGAAACAGCTAATAGCCAGCAGGAAAGTGGGGAAATGGAAGCTATAAGCAGGGGGAAGGGGCAGCTTTAATAACTGAGAATTTTAAAGCCAGTGGGACTATCATGGTCTGACTTCTCCTATAACACAAATCATTCATTATGATGTAGTGGTTGCTGCATTAAGCCCAACCCATAGTTGAAATAGAGCTCAACATTTCAGAACATCTTGACTTAAAACATTTCAAATAAAGAAGGACCCTCACACATCTCTTGGGCAGTTGCTTCAGTTGTAGTTTTATCCAACCAGGAAATAATTGCAAAACTTATTCCCAGTTTGAGTTTGTCTAGCATCAACTTCTAATCATTGAAACTCATTGTGCTTTCATCTCTGAGGTTAAGGAGACCTCTAACATTGGACATCTCCACATATAGGTATCTATAGTCATTTCTTAACCTTCTCTTCAATAAACTAAACATACTGATCTCCTTGAGTCTCTCAGTGCAAAGCATCATCTTCAAATCTGAAATCATTCTCAAGTAAAAATGCTATGGAAAATTTTACAAAAGCTGGAAGATTTTATTTCTATGAAATGACAGTAATTTCACAATTCTTACACAATACTTTTTTTCAACCATATTTATCCATGTGCTCTAAGCTCTTTTCAGTCACTAATTTGCTAGGGTGGTAGCACTATAATATTTGGTTTAAGATCAAAGCAAAAACAGTTATAACTTTATTGGAATGTGCACTAATTTTCTACCTCATACATTACTTTAAAAAAACACAACAAACTAGGCAAAATAGTCAAAACAGTCAAAAATATTGTGTCGTTAGTCCCATAGTTATTATAATTAAATGTATGTCTCTTATTTAGATTGATAAAACAAAATCTAACCTCCTTGAGTGTCTTGACAGTGCCTCCAATGTTTCACGGCAAGTCATTTTTACCCCTGATTTAATAAAACCACACCTGAGTTAAGATTTTTACCTGTCACTAGAAACAGTCTGCAGGGCTGTGAAACAGAGGAGAAACATTACCAGGAGTGGCTAATAGACAGCAAAATTGCAGAAGAAAGGATAGTTTGAATAGTGGAACATCAGGTCTATTAAAAAAGATAGAGGCTTGTTAACACCCGTGGTGTGGAGAAAAATTAGCAGGGATTGGAGCACTAGTAATGAGCCATGAAATCAACTGTCTCTGTCAGCACTGCCTGAATAGAAATGCTGCTGCCACTGCCAAACAGTTGGTTTTAAAGTTTGGGTGGAGCAGGGATGGAAGGAGGGGGAGGTGTGGCTGCACTACTGCACCCCTCCTGGATCTGCCCCCATATGCAGGTCTAACTCCAACACCTCACAGAAGTTTAGATATGTTCTTTGTGTGAGAGAGGGAAGACTTCATCCCATTGGCTGCCTATACATGTGCTTGTCAGTTTTCCAATTAGAAAGCTTCAGAACAGACTCAATTAATTGAGTCTGTTCTGTTTTAATTAGAACGCTGCAGCATCATTTCTATTAAGCCTCTGCATATTTTTAAAAGGCTGGGAGGTGTTTTATCTAAACTTCATTGAATGAAGTTTAGATCAAGTGTCCCAAGGCCATTTTTAAACATGCAGGGACTTAATACACATGACACTGTAGCATTTTAATTAGAGAGACTGTCCTGGAGCTGCTCTAATTAACCCTCCCAGACTCCGGAGCACATGTATAGGCAGCCATTAAGTTAAGTGGAAACAGGATTGATGCTCACCCAGGTGACAGTCTTAACTTCAGAGGCAAGAGTATTTCAACAATGCTGCAGTAGTCAGAAAAGAGCTTTGGAGAAATAGTGCTGTGTAAGTGGAAAGCCTGATTATCTGCAGTTAATCTCAGGAAACCTGGTCCCTGATTTCCCACTCTCTTCCTCTGGGTTTTAGCAGCTGTAACTACTGATTTCATGCAGAAACTGGGGGCTGCCCTTGGCAGACTGTGATGTTGCTGCCTGTCTGGAAGCTAGCTGTGCATGTGTCAGTGGGAATTAAGACTACTCTGTAGTGGTCTAGCCCATACTCTTCCTTCATTTCCCTTTGCCCCTGCCTGCTGTTAATTCATGCTTTGCTGGTGCCACTTAGCTGTGTCTCCTTTGTTCAGATCTTTGCCATCTGACATCTGCCTAGCCACCCATGAGGTGATTTCACCTGTGAAAGCATAAGCCTGGGATCCTAGAGAGACTCACCAAATATTTTCTCAGTCTCCTGCCTGTATTTCTGGGAGTTGCAAGATTCTAACTAAGCTTTACCTGCAGTGAGCATGGGATAAGCAATGACCTTCTTCTTTTTGATATGCCTATTGATTTTGCCAACCATGCTATGCTTGCTACTATCTTGAAGGTATTTTGGGGTGTGTATAAGCATTACATTTAGATTGCTCTAAATTCAGTTAAGGCTATCTAAATGGCTGGGTATGCAAGTGTTCACAGGGCTTAGATCACCATAAAAAGGGTGCCCCAGATTTAAAGTCAGATTTTGTCAGGCAAGAGCTAACTTTATTGACATGGGTTAACCTGGTTTTAAATGGGTTAACCCAAATAATGAATGCTTGTACATGTTCCCAGCACAACCCCAGGGCTGGGAAAGTCCAGTCTCTCTCCACAGTGCTGGGACTGTGCTGTTTTTATCCTCCCCCTACCCAGACTAGTTTTACCCCTCTAACCAACCTCCCCTGGACTGGGAAGCTCCCACATAGGCCCACCAGCCCCCTTGGACACACCAAACTCCACCATGAATCTGCCAACTCACTCTAGACCGACCAACCCCCCTTGCTTGCCTCTAGCTTCCTGCCTAAACCTAAGCTGGTTCCTACAAATGCTCATTCACAAATTAGAGTGCAAATGAGAGGTCTTGTGGCCAACTGATGTAAAAGCAATCACATGGGCCTGGCACCAATTTGGAAAGTCTCCTATCCCAAGGAGGGCTCTGTGGTGGGCCCAGAAGCACAGCTGACAAGGACACAGTTCTCAGCTACACTCTTGGATTGGCCATGTTCAGTCCCCTTCCTCATTAGCTTGCACCACTGCAGGCTGTCGCTGGCCTTGTCTAAATCACTCAGCAATACGGCCCTTATTCCACTGTGCAAATTAGCAGTACCCATAAACCCAGTGTATAGCTCCCTTCTCCGCCACATGAGGAAAGTCAGTTCTGCAACTTGTGGCTGTCTGCACCGCTCATTCCGAACATATTTGCTGAGCAGGACTTTTCTTGTTAACCTTCGTTCAGCAGAGACTTACATTTCCCTCTGGCACTGAAGGACACCAAGGCTGCAAGGGGTTTTGAGACACCTCTGTTACATGATTCTTATTAGTACATGAGTGTTCTAGCCACTGGGTCAAGAAGGAAATTC
>NW_005842599.1:598044-599766 GCF_000455745.1 Alligator sinensis | reverse complement strand
GGGAAAGAGGCTGCTGTCGTCGTCTTCCTAATTTGTTCCTATCAAACTGCTACATTCTTTATGTCCCCCTGCTGGTTTATGAACAGGACAGTTTATGGCACATACCTCATGCCACTTCTCTCTGTGAATGTTACACCAGAGACAGTGTCTTCTTTAACTCACAGCAGCAACATGACAGCTTGATAAAGACACGTTACATTTTCATGCTGTTATTAGGTAAAGTAACCTCTATGGTTTCCTATTCATAGTAAGGGCCTGGTGCCCACATTAACATAAAGATGTATTGCTTTAAATTGTCAGCCTAATGTAGTGCCCACATGTGAATTATACTGCATCAGGCAATATCATTTCAGAAACCTAATGTAATTTAATGGCATGTATTGCCTTCCACTGGAGATAAAAGTGCACAGAAACAAGTAGTTATGAATGAAAAAGGCTCCTTTTGCTGCAACCTGCACAAGTGGTAGCTCCTGCAATCAGCTAAATTTTAACAGGTCTCCAGGGATGAGTTTTTCCAACTGAGCACGATTCTCCATTTTGAGAGTCTGCCCCTCTTTTGTTCATGTGCTGGCATTTTGTACTGAGTGCTATGCTCAGCCTGAGCAGCCAGCAGTCAGGACTGCAGACAGTGCGAGTGTCACCATATAATCTTATTATTACACTCTTATCCCCGGTGCTGATTTGTAATCCAGATTCTGCTTCTCACTGAGCAAGTGTCATGACCATCCCATTTTGACTGCAGGCTTTTTGTCACTGGCTTCACACATTAAAAAGGAAAAATTAACCCCCCTCCGCCCCCTAAACAAACTAAGTATGGAGAGTCAACGGATAGCTTTAAAGAAGCAGAAGAGACTTGAGGTGATAATGCCTGGCACCCTGGTAGCAAAGTATCACTGGCATCGGTACAAGCGATCTACTTCTCCCCATTGAGGGGCTCCCTTCTCCTCCCAACAAAAGCCATGTCCAGGGGCATTGTAGAAGCAGGGGGCTGACCCCTCTGTGAGGAGAAGCTAAAGTAACTTGAGGTTAGTATCTAACTAGATACATAGACAGCCTCAGTCACTATTAAGATAGGAATACCTAACAGACATGAATGTCTCACAGGAGCGTTATGCTGTAGAGGGCATATGCAATGACATTGCTGAGCATTGTATTGCTCTGTTCTGCAGGTGCATTCCTCCTTGTTCTGTGTTTACCTCAGTCAAAACACTTGAGCTCTGACTCTCAGTACTTTTTCCAGGTGCACTCCAGAGGCAGAAATTCTTCCTAACTAATATATTTCAGCACTGTGAGTAATCTACTGTTGGCTGTGATACAGTCTTGCTCTGCCATAGAGGTGGTTAGTTATTACAGGCTCCAGCTGTAGCAGTTCATGCTTTTAGCTCGGGTGGTCCCTGGTTCAACCTCTGATGCCCATCAGCTGTCACACCTGCAATCCCTGTTTTACCAAGGACTCCACAGGGAGCTAAGAAAGTTGTAGATATGCACCCTGCTGGCCAGGCAGAGCTGGGTTAGCTGGACATGCCCATACTACTATCAGCAACATTCCTTGGGAGATGTCCTCCTGTGGCAGAAACACCAGTGAGTTCGCTCAATCTTCCTGTGCCTCTATTTACCTATTTAAAAAGTGGGCATAATGATACCTATTTCACATGGATATTGTGAGGCTTAATTAATTAATTACTTGATGTCTATGGTGCATTCAGAAGTACTTGGGCAGGA
>NW_005842599.1:579679-598013 GCF_000455745.1 Alligator sinensis | reverse complement strand
CCTGAAGTGCCAAGTGTTTTGATGATAATTATCATGTCCTAGTGCAGTACTAGAGGCATCCTGCCAGCCTGAGCTGCCCCAAGTGACTGCTTGCTTGGATTATGCTTCTTCCCATCCACATGCACCTAATGCAACTTGGCTGTCGGTGGCAGTTTCCAGATAATAAATCCTCCAGCCAGTTCAGGTTGGATACAACCATGCCAAAGACAATACTGAAGTGATTCCTGTCCAGGAGAAAAGATCACTTGTAATCATACTGCATATTACTGGTGAAGCCCTTTACTCCCCTTACTCCCTCAGAAATTCATTGCTGCTCTGAATCAGCTTATAAGGTTCCTTGGGTGAATTTGATATCACCAACTGCTGAAACTTCCTTAGCCTGACGAAGGGTTTTTGAACCTGAAAGCTTGCTTAATAAATATTCTCCAACTATTTGGGTTGGTCTAATAAAAGATATCAAATTCACCAAAGGAACCTTGTCTGCCTATGTCCTTAGACCAACACGGCTACAACCTAAACCCCTGAATCAGTTTATGGCATTTTAAACATGCAGACCCCATTTCTGATCTAACTTCCACAGTGTCAGTCAGGACTAATGCCACTAATGACATTAACACTGGTGTGAACTTGGTGTAAGGGGAGTTGAAAACCAGGCTTGTTAACTACTAAGCATTATTGTTATCATTTTGTATTTCTCAGTTAATTGTTCCTCCTCACTTGCAATGAAGTTGACTGTGTATCTGCCTTAGCTGTGTGTCACAAGTTCACTTTTCTACCCAGAAAAAGAGATAAGAGGAAGCGTCTCTCTAAAGAGAGAGATTCTGCTCTCAGCTACCCACGTTCATCTTTCTTCTATGTCAATGGCATCTGCACCTAGGTATCTGATGGCAGAATTTGATACTAGTACATTTATTTCACCTGCTCAGGGTCAGGAAAGGAGGAGAGAGATAACTAGTGCATTCTGAATTGAATTCATGGGCTATGCTTTATTCTAATAGACCCTTTCAATTATGTTGATGCTAGCAGTGAGGAAGCTGATCGATGCTATAGTCACAGGCCCGCCAATTTAGTGAAGGTTCTCTGGCTTACTAAGGGTTATGCCCTGAAGCAACCATCGGTTTCTTAACTGCATGTTAAAACCAGCTTCGTGACAGTGGGTTCCTCATAAACTGGAAATAGGTCACAATGTCTAGGACAGTGGTTCCCAATCTGTGGTATGGGTACCACCACTGGTACTCAGACAACCTGTCAGTGGCACGCATTAATAAATTTATTATAATTACTTTATATGACAAAAATTTGCCAGTGGTATTTAAGGTTGTATCATTTTAAATTGGTGGGGTGCAATCTGTCAGAGTTTGGGAACTGCTGGTCTAGGATGTACTTTTAGATATTTTGCCACAACTGACTTACTGCACAAATGCCAAGGTCAGGCAAGCTATCAAAGGTTATCATAGTATCATCTCTGATCTAGTCTATCTTGTCTTTGCATTGTAAGTGGAAAAGTGATGCTTCTGTCCTGCCTCAGACGTGGTCAGAGAGACAGAAAAAAAATGATCTTAGCAACTGAGTTTTTGTATGGGTTCAGGTGAGGTGTGGGTAAAGCTGATGTAGGTGTCAGGGAGGCCATAAAGGAAGACATGACTCATTGATTATCAGTGAAGTCAGAAGGAAAAGATCAGCTTTCAAAAACAGCACAGAGGAAATTTGGATTTGGACATGGCCGGATGCATAGGATAAGGGGGAGGCAAAAGACAAAAATTTCCTCACCATTGAGGAATCCATCCATCTCTCTGTAAGGTCTTTGCCAATACTTGCAGATTGCCATGGTTTTCTTTTTTTGCTTTATTTTTTTTTCCCCAGTGGCTAGGATAGGGAAGCACATTTTAGCATTGCCCACATATCTCCCTCCCAAAAAGAAGCTTTTAGAGAATGTTTCAGTCCTTTAGTAATTGGACAAAACACGTCACTGCTGAAAGTTCAAATGACCCACAGGATTCCCACCGCCTAATCCAGGACAAGCAAATCTCACTCTTTGGATGCATAATACAGCCAGGAGTACGTCAAAGGTCTATCTTTTCCCCAAAGCTCTGTGCTTGATGTTTTTCTAAAGGAGGAGGTGCACTAATCCATAGAGATTTGTTAATTCTCCCCAGCACAGATAATTTTTTTTCCATAAAAATATATACCTTATATATATACTAACCAATTGCTCATCAAGAATGATGGGGGGTGGGCAGGGACAGAGCACTGCCACCCAACACCCCACACTACCACTGTCTCCCAGGAACGGGGGTGGGGGGAAGCTTGCATGCAGTGGCCGCCGCCACCACCACGCACCGGCCTGCGCTGCTGCTGCTGTGCATCTGGCTGCGCACAACACCTCCCTGGCCCCCAGCTCCACATCCAGCCTTATGCACTTCCCCACCCCTCACTGCTCTGCGTGTGGCCCCGTGCCCCCCCCAACCCGCCGCCCCCCCCCCCCCCCCCTGCCTCCACCACCTCCTCCAGAGCAGCAGGGCTTCTAACAGCCTCCCTGCCTGAGGCGGTGGCAGCTCTCTCCCTGCCTGAGGAGGTGGAGCCTGCGCAGCCGATTGCCACCAGCCCTCTCAGCAGTGCACGAGCAGTTGCCCAAAAGCATTACGGACAGACGCAGAGACAGACAGACTAAGCCCTTTATTATTCTAATATAATAAAAGCCTTAGTCTGTCTGTCTGTCTGTCTGTCCGTAACACTTTAGTCGCACTCTGAATGACCGCTGAGACAAACAATCACAATGCTGACTGAAACAGCCAATCAGAGTGCTCCAAGAACATTTTGGACAGGATGCAGAAGCAGCATGGCAGAGCTCCGCCATGACAGCAGGGATGGAGTGGGGGGGGGGTGCGAAACCAGCACTGCTCGCCTCACCCCCACCCAGCCCTGCTCCCTGGATGTGGCTGTGGCATGGGGTGCTGGCCAAGGGGGATGGTGGGGCAAGCTTGTCCCGCCCACTCTGCTCCAGGGAGGCGGCAGCTGCACAAGGTGGTGGCGCTCTGTCCCTGTCCACCCTCCCCTGTCATTCCTGATGGGCAGTTGGCTAGTATTAGGATAAAGGTTGTGTGTACATACACATACACACACATACACACACCTTCTAAGCACTGTTCGTTACCTCCTTAACCTACCAAAGGAAAACTGGCACCACCATTACAACATATGCACTCATGGAATTGTGCTCCCATGCACCCGTTCACTTGGCACTATCTCCCTCCCTCCCTCCATCTTGCAAAAATATGTATTTTTATATATATACTAGCAAATTGCCTGTCAAAAATAATGGGGAGGACTGGTGAGGATGGAGCCCCCTGCCCCCACTGTTTGGGTCCAACCCCAGTATGATGGAGGGGCTCCCACCTTTCCTTAGCTGGCCCCACTGCTTGTGAAGTGCTTGTGCCAATTTATTTTTTTGCCACATGTGGAGGTGGGGTGGAGGGAACTGCCACACTGGAGGCTGCAGGAGGAGGCAGTGCTGGCGGAGGGGCTCCTGTTTTAACTCAACTGGCCCCATCCCCAGCCGCCTGGCCCACACAGCCAATCTGCATATGTGCAGTTGGATAAAAGTGTTACAGACAGACAGACAGATTAATCCCTTTATTATATTACAATAAATAAATATATATATATAACTCCACCTCTAACACTCTGCCAAGTGGCCTTTATGGTTCACTTGGCAGCTCAAAGCACACTAAAAACCCATTACACAGTTTGCACTGCACAGCCACATGCCCGTGCACCCATCTCTATACCTGTACCCCCACCCACTGTCCTTCTCAAGCTGTTTACTCCTGAAAAAGTCTATGCCAGACCCCTCTCCACCAGATGAGGGCTGCCATTTCCTTCCCGTCATCCTCTTCTGTCTTCCTATAGTACCAGTACATTTTACTTAGTCACGTTTTAATACAGTCCTCGACTGTGGGGTCTGAGTGTCTGTTTATAAACAAGTTCCTGGTTTTCCACAGTGCATACATACCTGAACCAGGATATGAACTGGTCAAAGCATGCTGTCGGGGTCCCTTGCTGTCTGGTCAGGTGCCCGTAGAGAACCGCTTCCCCGTTCAGGTTTCCGAACCCTGTCACCACCAGGAGGAGCGCACCGACTTTCTTCCACACCTCTCTGGTGTATGGGCAGTCACAGAAGATGTGGTCAATCATTTCTGCCTGCCAGCAGCAGGTCTGTCTCGGGCAGTTCAATGGACCTCTCTTCCCTATGCTGTTTCTCCATGGGGCACTTGAGAACAAGGTCTGAGTAACTTCAGTGCTACAGGAGAGGTTGGCCTCTCCGATTTGTTCTTCCACTGACTGGTCAGTAATTCAGCAAGGATGAGCCAGTTCTCCCATGCAATTTGTGCAGCGATTATATGGAAGCTTCTAAGCAATGTGACATTTCAAACGATTCTTTCCTGACATTCTATAAACAGCATCAGTTCCTTGTGCGGTAGCAAGTGGTGTATTTGATGTTGCAAACCTGAAAGCCTCATTGTTACTCACTCATTCCTTGCTCAGCCCTGTCTGTGTGGTGTTCCCTCACATAAATGAGCACACGTTGCAATGGGATGACTTGAGCAGGGAATTGCTCACCACTATGAGTAATAAGGGTTGTTCAAGCTAGGCCTGATAAGTTAAAAATATGTGGAAGAAATATGAAAACAATCACTTAAAGCCATATTGTGTCAAGGGTTTCCCAAAGGAGTTTTTGGCTTAAGATGGATGGTATAGTACAGCTTTTATTTTGGGACAGGACTTATTGCTTTTCTTTCTCTCTCTCTAAATTTAGCTGATTAATCTTGATTTTTTGTAACCAATAAAAAGGAGCATCTGTCCTAAACTCAATGGCCCAGGCTATTTTTTTTAATACACAGTTAAACTATTCCTGTAGGCACCCCTTAACCAGCACGAGAAGAGTAGCTTAAAATAATGGTCTAAAAGGGAAGCCAGCTCTAATTTTCCTATGGATGTTTTAGCCAATGGTCTGTATCCTACACTATAACTGATGCGCCTGAATGTGTGATCAGTTTTGTCTCTATGGCCCATCTACACAAGACACTAACTATGCAGTAGCGTGCCAGGCCAAAACTGTGCTAATACGGTACTGTGCAGTAGTATTAGGCTACTGTGCAGCAAGTGTCGCTAAAAACCCATGCACTGGTGCTACCATGCAGTATCATGAGTTACTGTGCATTGATTTACTACTTGGTTATCCAAGTCCTAAACTTAATGTGCAGTAACTACAGCCCACTAATGAACATGTAGACATGCTGTTGGCCCTGGAATATTCAGACCTTTATGTTTAATGCTCTGCCCTGCTTCAGGTAAGTCTTTGTTGCCAGAAGATGTATGATTTCATATGAAAGGCACTATCTTGGTTTAAAACTTCACTTCAGGCAAGCCACTGCAGTTTGTACTTGTAGCTATACATGATAAATCCCAGATAGGGCTATAGCACTAAGCTTAGAGCAGTTAGTTGAGTTCAGCTACCTCTAACACAGGGTTTACCTCAGCAAGCTACAATGAGGCACAGACCTTCCATCTATTGGTTCCATTAGGATCTTAAATTGAGGCAGCTATTTGGGGTTCACTATCTAAATATAGAAACGAACCTCTTTTAATGGGAATGACTTGGCCACAGCTTACACTGCATCTTGTAATTTAGCAGGGGCCAACCTTTTGACAGGACTGCCACAAATTAGCCCTGGACCATCCCCACGTGCCACTGCAATCACCTTCCTTGGCCTGATCTGCTGGTCTGCTTTCTGGTCCCTGCCCTATTTGCCAATCTGCCACCTCTTCCCTCCCCAGTCTGCCCCATACCATGCACAGAGGTTGCTCAAGTTACTTGTGGTACATGTGCTGCAGGTTGGTCATTCCTGTTGTAACTAATAACACAAGGATTAAAACTGCATGAGGCTAGTACTCCAGTCATACCAAAATTGCAAGGCACTTTTTTTTTTAGATTAACATTTCAATGCCATATTCCCTACCATAGTGTAGCCCGGGTACAACTGGGGGGTGTGCCCTGTCCTCTGATGACAGTGGTGGTGGTCAGGCAGGGTGCTGAGGAAGGGGTCAGCTACTACAGCAGTTTCCTCCTCTCTCTGTAGAGGTAGGCCGAAACCAAATACTTAACTACGTACAATTTATTACAAGAATAAATTCAGACGCTTAATATAAAACACAGAATATTTACAAGGCTTAACATATAATACTATATATAATATTCCACAATTCACATATAATACCAAATATGAAGCAAATAACTTACAACCTATACAACACAATTAACACATAGGAATATTCATCTATATAACCCAAGTAAATTAACAATAATATTTCTTTAAACCTTCACAAATAACAATACCAATGTACACATTGAGACATTAAAACACATAAACCATATAAAACCCTTAAAGAATACCCCTAGCCATATAGCCCTTAACATGACAACCTCAAAATAGAGAGTGCACTCAGCACCTCCCCAAGGGGTTTCCCTGAAGCCCCGCCCCTTTAGGCTCCTGGAATGTGGACACGCCCCTCCCACAATGCAGGGTGGAGGTGGCAGACCCTCCTCACCCATGTCAGCCTCCCCTGCGGAGCCTGCTTCCCCGGCAACTCACGCTTCCTCTCTGGAGAAGTCGAGGCTTGTCCCCTGGTGGCCGATCCTGCAAGAGCCTCTCCCCAGCAGCCCCTTCAGCTCTCCTCAATGGCCTGGCACCCTGCACTGGGCACCCAGGGCTCTCTCTCTTGCGCGGGAGCCAAGCCCTTGCAGGCTCTGACTCCTCGGTCTCACACCAGGGGTTCTCCTCTTTCCTGGGCCCTGATCTGGGTACCAGGGCTCTTTTAGTTAAAAGTGGAGTCGCACTGCGGGGCTCCGATCACTCGGCCAAGGGCCGGGGCTAATGTGAGCAGCCACAAGCTACTTCCAGGGCCAGCTCTCCATGTGCTGATTTGCATACCAACTGCCCAGCTGCTTGCTGGGTTCGCAGGCTCCAGCCACCTCAAGCAGCTCCTAGAGCCTGATCCCCATGCCCTGATTCATGCACCATTGAAGCTCAAGCAGGGTCCCGAGGATGGCTGTCTCTGGAGCTCCTCTCTCCTTGCCATCCCTCGTCGTCTCTCTCTAGCCTGCTGAGCGTGCTCCCCTTTTATACTCTTCAGGGGCTCCACACCCAAAGTTCTCCAGACCTGGCTGGCACAGTTTCGATTCAGGTCCAGCTGCTCCTTGACCCCTCCCTTCAGAAAAGGGCGGGCCATTGCTTCCCTTGTGCTGCCTCTGGATTGCTGGGCAGGCTCCATCAATCAAAAGACAGACCCTCAATCATAGGATTCAGCCCAAGCTCCGAAAAGGTAAGCCTGCTACACTAGTATCTGAGCACTCAGTGTCTAGTGGCATGCATTTTTTCAATAGTTCACATAAAATGACATAATTTAGAGCAAACCCATCATGATAATATACAGGCCCATTACAAATTTTTTTTAAAAGTCTTTGATAGCTATTGTCAACAGCTGCCTATAAACAAGGCATTCCTTGCCATTAGTATTGTTGGCACTCAGCGACTAACCTCATTCAACAAAAGCCAGATGAAGCAGATGAGTATTGTCCTGAATTCTGTGGGCCATCCTCTCTGGATCTCAGGAGAGTTAATTAAAAAATTTATGGTATTTTGCATTTTAAATGGTAGTTTATAAAATGACAATGCAGATAATCCTGAAATACCAAGTAGTCTGAAATCCAGCACATACTGTGTAGTATAACAATGACATGCCCTGGGGTTTTGCCATTTTTTTTTAAATGCAGGGATGTTGGATCATCAACTGGATAACCTGGTGTTATTTTGCCCCCCTCTATGAAGCAAGCCCATCAGAGACACTTTTCTTAATTACTCAGCAATCCCACTGAGATTAATTTACCTCCAGGGTTAAAATATGCCAGGCATTTAAAGTGCAAAGCAAATGATTGCATTAAAAGTTTGCCAGAAGGATGATCAGCATTTTATGTGTGTAACATCTCAGTTCAAGTGGCTTGAAAAGGTAGCTATGATATATTCAGTTTAATTATTCCTTTCATTACTTTTATAAATGTCTGACTATAATTCACGTTCACTGTACACCTTGAATATATATGACACATTTGTTTTAGCTAACAAATCAATAAATAGACTCAGTTTTTCTGTTAAAGTATCCACCGTGTTGCTGTTCGTAATAGAAATATACAAACACTATTATGAATGAGACTCAAAAATCAAACCCCGCTAAAGGGCTACTTAGCAAAGCATGAAAACAAAAGGAGTCTTTGTTTCACATTTTAAACAATGCTTGTATGTCTAAAATGGAAGACTTTAAAGGAAAAATATGCCATGAGGAATTTTTCAGTTTTAATCCAAGTTGTGCCATTGACTTGCTATGCAGCCTTGGCAAGTCATGCTTTACTATAATTTGGCAAATTAAGGTTAATAAAACTATTTACTACTCAGTAGAGATGCTCTGAAGATTAGCTAATATTTGTACAGGTCCTTGAATGTGTAAAGCACCAATTATGATAGTCGTGGCCACTTAGAGAAATTTGGCAACCTAGCAGAATGGCCTATAAATTAAAATGACGAGCTGGTGTTTCTTTGCTGAATGTCTTGCACAGTTGCATTAGTTTTGCAGGAAATAAATCCATGCATACATAGGCACAGAGGAATGGGACCAGCAGTATTTTATTAGCAGAGCTTCATCATCCTGCTTCATAATCTGTAAAAGCTTCTCTGATTTATCTTTGCAGCAGTGCCGGGGCACGCAGGTTAAGAGCTGCCCTTAAACAGATGCATCATCACATGTCACAAAATCAAAATTACACTAAAAATAGCCTCTGCACAAACCACTGAGAGCATAGTGACCAGATCTTGGCAATGCTTTGCAAAGCCGT
This sequence comes from Alligator sinensis, assembly GCF_000455745.1. Lineage (NCBI taxonomy): Eukaryota > Metazoa > Chordata > Crocodylia > Alligatoridae > Alligator > Alligator sinensis. Next base: position 589,066 of record NW_005842599.1, on the reverse strand, counting down.
CCAGGACTTTTGCCTTTTTGTGGCAATAAGTGGATTAGTCGTAATTCACACTATGTAAGAGCCAGTCAGGAACAGGGTCAGCTTAGCGTTATAAAGTTCTGTTTGTGTCTGTACACCAGCTTTTATGTTATCTGAAGTGTGCTTTTAAATCCACGCCTCACATACTGGCTAACCATGTTTTGAAGAGTGTCTTTTGAGATAATCCATGCAGCTGCAGCTGCAGACAACAAGACCTTCTTCCCCTGCCTCAACAAAAATTACTTATGCAAATTTTATAAATTTCTGCCTCCAGGTGTGATGACCAGAATGAGATAACTGGGTTAGCTACCTCCAGAGCCTCCTGCCCTCTGCATTACCACACTTCTCCCTGAGAGGCCATACAAGGATTGAGCCAACTTGTGGAAAGCATCAGCTAAGTGCTTCTCTCTCAGACCTGGATTGTCCCAGTCTTGTCTCCAGCTCCCTGGATCCTTACCTCCTGACCTTTTGGCCCACCTTTCAGACTCTGCTTCTGGCCCAGATCCTGTTAATAACCTTGCTCTAATCATTACTGAAGACTGCTGATGCCCTGATCAGTCATAATAACAGGAAGTGACATTTACTCTTTGCCTCCAAGGGCTGGTTCTGGGGACAATGGAGCTGAGCATGGTCTACCCACATCCTGCCCATCTGAGTCCTTTTACACACTCCAGAGCATGAATGACGCATGCTTCCGGTGGCTGGTGGGGGCATGGCAGCAGTGGGAGCATGGTGGCGGGAGCACGGTGGCTGTAAGCGGGGGAGCTCCCACAAACGCCACCAATGCTGTCGGTGGTGGGGGGTTGGCAAACGCCAGCTGGGGTCGGCAACCACCCACAGATGCTGCCAGCAGTGGTGGCGGTGGCCAGCGGGGATCGCAGACTGCCCAGATGCCACCAGGGGGTGGCAAGCGGTGACCGCCCACAGATGCCACCGACAGTGTTAGTGGCACCTTCTTGTAGGGGGTCTACATGCACCTGCGTGCACCCCTTAAGCATTGCCCCTGCTCCAGAGTGAGAACTTTGGGCGCTTATAAATGTGCTTGGGGGTGGGGGACGTTTTAATTAGAGCAGTTCCTGGAGAGCTGCTCAAATTAAAATGCTGTAGTGTCACATGTATTAAGCCCTTGCACATTTAAAAATAGCTGTGGGATGCTTTAACTAAAGCTCATTCAATGAACTTTAGTTAAAGTTCCCCAGCAGCCATTTTTAAACCCTCAGGGTTATACACATGATGCTGCAACAAGGCTGGAGCATTCCAATTAGAACAAGTCAGAGCACGTACATAGCCAAACTTTGTGAAGCTGCTCCTGATTGGTCCCCAGCTCCTAATTTCAGACCCTTCAGGGAGAGGTCAAGAGTAGGTGGAGGGAATGAGGCTAGAACAACCTCACTGGTGAATTCCTGCATCTGGAAAAGGCCCATGCTCAGGCTGGTAGTCCACAACACCTGCCACTGATCTGGTATAGATGAACCGTGAAGTGGTTTGTCTCCCATAATGAGCCTTTGATCCAGTCTAAGCCTCCAGATGCTACCACAGTATAAATGTTACATAAATTACAGAAGCCAGGAGTTGCTGCATCTTCCATTTTGAAGCCTGCAGACATGTTAGTACCACCCAGAGACATTGTACTGGAAGTGAACATAACTATTAAACTAGTGCTGCTGTCGCTTGTGATCGAGGTTACCAACATCTCTGAAATAATGGAGGGTTCTGAATGGTACTGGTGTTTTCCAAACTGTGCAGGAGTTACTGAGGGAACTCCCTTCCCAGGTCTTTGGGATTCTACACCTAAAATGCTGTCTCTGCTGGGGAGGGTCTAGAGGGTGCTTTGTGGATGCATGCTCTGGCTGGCCTAGCAAGGATCACAAAGTCAAGATATCCAGGAGCTTGGTCTGATGAAGAAACAATCAAGGACATTAGCCCTGCAATAGAGTGGGGAAGTACAAAGTGTAGTGTTGCCAACTGTGATTCTCTGGTTAAGGGCCAGGTGTGCAGGCACTTGTGGTTGTATACAAATTCAGCAGGGGGGAGAGGGGCAGCAGGGAACAGGAGATGCTCTGCTTACCAGAGCACCCCTTGGAATAACCAGAAACAATGGGCACAAGCTGATAGAGAGTAGATTTAGGTTGGACATCAGAAAGAACTTCTTCATGGTTAGGGTCGCCAGAATCTGGAACAGGCTTCCAAGGGCAGTGGTGCTCTCCCCTACCTTGGGGGTCTTCAAGAGGAGACTGGACAAGTACCTGGCTGGGGTCACATAACCCCAGCACTTTTCCCTGCCACTGGCAGGGAGTTGGACTTGATGATCCTTTGAGGTCCCTTCTGACCCTAGCATCTATGAATCTATAAGCAGCACACTGACAAATGGCAACTTCATTACCTCTTCTTCAGTCATGTGACACAAATGGTGGTAGAGTGAGTGCTGTGGGAAATGAAGGGAAAATGCTGAAGTGGAACAGAGACTTAGTGTACATGGCTGCTTGCACTGTGCTCCAGAACATCTGTGAACAGGTGGGAGAGGACACAGGAGGCTGAGGCTGCATATCACCAATTGCCTCAGCTACCTGGGAGCCCTAAGGCTAAGAGTAATGGTCTTGCTGAGCAGGTGCACAACACTAAGCACAATATTATGCCCATATTTTGCTCCTACAGGCACCAAAGACAGGAGCAAGAAAAGCAACACAATGCCCACATTTCAGTGCATATGCTAAAGACCCTTTATGAACTGCCATTAGTCAAATCTGATTAAAGTGGCATCTGGCTTTTCTTACTGTATGTCATAAAATTAAGCACTTATTGTTTTGTTTTCTGAGCTTTATATGCAGGTACGTGTAACCACAGAACATGTTTTTTATTAGAAAAAGTTACTCAAATCACTCTGAGAGACAATCTGGTACAGCATGAATTTTAGCCATGCTGCCTGCTTGCTGCTGGCAAGTCCCAGGGAGATGAAGCCTCTTGTTGCTTTCTTTATGGTACTGGTAGGAAGTGGGGCTGAGCTTCTGGGTTGGAGAATAGGGCAGCAGAAGGTTGAAGAGATGGGAACCATTATAAATGTAGCTGTTGATGGGAAGTGGGACTGGAGAATATGAATATTCCCAGCTGGGGCCTGGAAACAGATGGTGATGAAGACATCTGTCTCTGATAAGTGTCTCCTTTTAGCTTTCTTTCTCTTTCTACCCACAGTGCTGTTTCTCTTGCCTTCTTTCTCCTCTTCCACCCTTCTCTCTGTAACAAACTGTAGTTATCTCAAGAGACTTTAAGTGCCTTTCTTCCATGGAAATCAATTGGAATTGCAGTTCCAGAAAAACTGGTAAACACAGTAATAATAATAAAAAATTATTCAGCACATGAATGAACATGATTTGTTGGGGAGAAATCAGGATGGTTTTGTCAAAAGGAAATCATGCTTCACCAGCCTAGTAGGCTTCTTTGAGGGTGTCAATAAACAGGTGGATCAGGGTGATCCATTTGATATAGTATATCTTGTCTTCTATCAAACTTCATAATGAATTTAGATAGTCACTGAATTAAAAGGAAGGTCCATTCATGGATTAGAAATTGGCTTAAAGATGGGGGCTGGGAAAGCACATAGATGGTCAGTTTTCAGGATGGAAAGAAGTAAACGGTGGGATCTATGTTGGGAACAGTGTTGTTTAACATATTTATAAATGATCTGGAAAAGGGATATAGGTTGGTCTAAGGACATAGGCAGACAAGGTTCGTTAGGTAAATCTGATATCTTTTATTCAATCAATTCAAATAGTTGGAAAAAAATCTTTGTTGCAAACTTTTGGGCATAAACACCCTCCTTCAGGCTGAGGAAGCATCTGCAGTTGGTCTATACTCTTCCTGGATGGAATGAATAGGAAAGAAGCCAGAGGCTGGTATGCATGCAAGAAAGCCAGTCAGTGAAGATGTAAATTGAGGAGTCAGCGGGTGAGACAGGCTGGGGATATGACCACCTGCCTGGCCACAGCGCACTATCCCAGAACCACCACTGCCACTTCCACACAGCTTCTGCCAGCAGGGATGCTGACAAGGGGCTCCTGGACATCACTGCCAGGGCTGTCATCACCCTCCTAGGCTCTAGCCCCGCTGTCTCTGGGCCTGCCAGGCCAGCCAGGACTGGTGGCAGCACGTTGTCCAGCACACCTGAGACAATGAGCAGTGGCTGGAAACCTTCTTGAGCCAAGCCACCTTCTGAGACCTTTTAAAGTAGCTCCAGCACCACCTGGAGCAGCAGGTCACCGGCATGCAGATGCCTCACCCCGCAGACATCCACCTGGCTCTTGTCCAGAGCCTTGGGGCTAGCTTGAGGCCAGCCTCCTAGTGGTAGGGCAGACTTGGGAGCAAACTTGCTCCCGGGCTATATCTACATGTTCATTACTGTGCAATAACTAATCCTGCATAAATTTGCTACCTGCATTTGCAGGTAGCAAAGCAGGTAGCAAATTTATGCAGGATTAAGGGATTTTATTGTGCCATAATCCCGGGCATGTGTAGATGCATGCACTTACTGAACAGTAAACTACACTGCTATGCATTTAGGTGTCTCGTGTAGGTGCGCCCAGTGTGTATTTAAAGTGTGGAATTCATTAACACAAATTGTTGTAGAATGTGATAATTTAAAAAGATTCAAAAAGGGATTGGACAAATTCTTGGAGGAAAGGTGCGTTGGTAGCTATTGGACATGGAGTTAGGGATAAAGCCTCTGAATAAGAACTTCCTGAACCTTAAATGTTGAAGGCTGCAAGTTGGAGAGTGTAACAGGGAACTCCTGCCCCTCTTACTGGGAAGGTAAGGGAATACAGGAAACTCCAGCTGGAAATGGTAACAAGTAGCAGATGCACAGGTGGACTGAGCTAAGGACTAAAAAGTCAGGCTGTTAATTATGTAATTAGCAGTAATTGGTCCCTGGGTGCAGAAGATCTGGTCACATAACTGGAAGAATGCTGGGTTTAGGCATATAAACCCAGTCCCTGACCATGTAAGGAGGCAGTCTGGCTATGACTGTGGGAGGGCAAGGAGTTCCCAGGAGACAGATAGCTGCAGCAAGAGGCCAAGTCAGCTTGAGAGAAGTACTTAGGGACTGGAGGGACAAAAGCTAGCCAGCCAGGGGTTTATGTTTAAGTTAGGACCAGTTAGGTTGCTTTTTTGTGTTGGAATGTTTCTACCAGATGACCTGGTTGTGCCTACGGGAGAGGAGGCCATGGGTAGGGGTGCCTGGGTAGCCCTCCCCACTACCAGTGACAGAACCTACCCCCAAGCTAGAGGGGCTGAGGCTGGCAGAGTGAAGCTGGAGCCCCAGGACAGAGCCAAGCCAGAGTTGATGCCCAGGAGCTGAAGCCTTAGATAGTGGACCAACACTGCCAGTAACCCAAATATAACATCAAAGTCATGGCAGATGAGAGGATGGACATGAAGTAGGGCTGGGATAGAGCTGGCAGGTAGGTTGGACCACAAGGGTGCACCAGGTGCTGGGGTGGCAGACCCCTGGAGCCCGTTACAGAGAGGAACAGGAAAAATACCCTTGTCATACTTTATTCACTGTCCCTCTCTATATCCACTCTCTCCCATTGTGCTGGTGAGTCACCATGTCAAAGAAGTCACTCAGGAACACTTCTGGATCATCTCTGTCTTTGTAGTGAGGGGAGCATGGGGTGTTCAGTCTGGGGGGTCTAGGTGGTGCTGGCTGAGAGCCCATGGCTCCAGCATTTGACTGCATCCAGAGTACTGTGAGATTGTGCTTGCGCTGGGCCTCTCTAGCCTCATGCTCGTGCTGTGCCTCCTCATGCTGGTACTGGGCCTCCAGCTCCATCCTTTTCAACTCTAGCTCATACTTGAACTTGCATTCTGGCTCCTCAGCTTCTAGCTGTAGCTGGTATTTCTGGAAGTCCCACTCAGAAGAAGGCCCCTCAGGGCCCCCAGTGGGTTATGGATGGACGCATGAAAGTGAACTTGCGGCCTGGTCATTATCACACAGGATCTTAATCAGGTCTTCTCTTTTTTGCTCCTTCCTCACTGGAAGGCCTCTCTCTTTTATCATCTCTTTCAAGTCAGCCACAGTCATGTGATCACACTTGTCAGCCGTCCTAGCTATCTACACTGTCCAGCTGACCCGATGACAAATTAGAGATTGTTTGCTCAAGGGTTTTCAGTGACACTATTCCCTTCCCCAAATTATGTCAGATCCCACCATATGTGGCAGGCCAGTAAGGGGTGCTCCTGCACTGAGCCATCTACCTCACTGCGCCCGACCACCTTCCAGGCTCTGAGTGCCTCCCTGGGGGTGCCTCACGTCTGGTTGACCCCCTTCCTGGAGCACACCCGCTAACCTAGGGGTAATGCCACCACCACCCAGGGTCTGGAGTGATCCTGGCTCTGCGCCTCCTGGGAAACACAGGCCTGGTAGCCCTTGAAGGTACTCGACTCACTTCAAGAACTTGGGATGCTTCCCTCAGTCTGAACCACAAATAGTGGTCTCCCTTAGTCAGCCAAACAAAGGGGACCCCAGGGCATAATCTAGACCCACTCCCAATAAGTCTCCCATGCTAGGTACAAAGGAGAACCTTATTGGTTATAAGGAGTAGGTTTGGAATAGGGTACAGGGTAGAGCAATATCAGAGAAATCCCATAGAGCAAACTGGCATGGCTGGCTAGCCTTTGATCGCGCATCTGAGTTACTGCAAGCTATATATCTAGTTAGATCTCAGGTAGCTTACTCACACCTATCATCCAGAGGCAGGTGGAGATTCCCTCTGGAGGCAGTCAGTTCATTGATTATGAGTTTCAAGAGAGAGAGAGAAAGTTTCAGATGGTCCAGCTCTTCTCTCCCTGAGTTTTCATCATGGCTACTGCTCCTCCTCCTGGGCAGTCCTTAACTTATATAGCCCTTATGATCTCATTTACCTGGTCCTGTGGAGGCCAGCACCTGTTGGCTGCCAGCCAACCAATTTGAAATGCATCACTGGTTGCTGGGTAGACTGGCATTGCTTAGAACAATAGGGAGCCTAAGCCCCTCACCCAGGTATGTGATGCCAGTCAGGCAGGCAGAGGGAGCAGGTTTCCCCATCCCCCTTCAGGAATGTATCCAGCTCAGGTACAACTCAGGGTCACCTGAGAGAGGGGACAGAGGAGGCTGCCCTTTGCAGTTACCATGTTAACCAAATTGTCACATAGCAGCATTTTTGGGGAGAGACAGAGGTGGCATTCTGTCACAGGAGTAAGATCATGACAGACTAGGGAACTGGGCACTAGACAACAGAATGGAGTCCACCAAGGATAAATGTAAGGTGCTACATCTAGGGAAGAAACAATACACAAATACAGAATGGGAAATGATTAGCCAGGCAATCGTGTTGCTGAGAAGGAGATGTGGGCTTTGGTGGATTACAGAATCAGCATAAGTCAGTGGTATGATGCAGTTGCAATCCCTTCCCTTCCCTCCCCACCTCACCTCCCCGGTCTCCACCCCCCCTAAAAAAACAAACAACAAAAAACAAACCCTTGCATTTGGTGCTATATTAACAAAGTATTGTAGGTAAGATGCAAGAGATGATGGTGCCTCTCTAACTCAACTCTGGTTAGGCCTCCGCTGAATATTGTATGCTGTTCTGGGCTTTGCATTTTGGAAGAAGATAAAGAAACTGGAGAGAATCCAGAGGTGGGTGATCTCTCCCAAAAAGGGGACTAAGGGGAGACATGGTTATAATATAGTTGTTCTCCCTCACTGAAGAAGGCAAGAGAAAATGCAATGGGTTTAAAAGGTAGCACATCAGGTTTAGATGAAATCTCAGGAGGAACTTCCCTGCTGTTAAAACAATGGGACGATGGAATAAGCTGCCTAGGAAAGCTGTTGACTTTCCTTCACTGGAAGTTTTCAAGAAGAGGCAAGATAAGAATTTCATGGTGGTGGTTTAGGTCCAGAATAATGCTTCTCTAAGGTTAGGCTGGGTTTTTGCTAGTGACTCCAGCCCCTAAGCATCAGACTTCAACACTTATAGGGGCCTGTAGGCACTCTAGTCTCCCTTGTGAATCTGGCCTTTTGTGTACTCTGATAGAGGCATTTTTCCTCTTCAAGTCTGGGCTCACCTTCTGCACCTCCTGCAGTGAGGCAGGAATAATCTCTTTCATGTCAGTCCAGAAGCGGCAATCGTGAGGAAATCAGAATTTTGATTTCAAAGCAGGATTGAGTGGAGGTGCAGAGCTGGGAAGGAGCAAACCTTGTCTCCACGCGAATGTGGCTCTGAGCAGTTTTTTATACCTCTAGGAAAATGTGAGCAAATAAAAAGATTTTATGTTTTTTTCATTTCCCATACATGAGAGTTTTCTGTCATCTGCAGGTCCCTTCTTCAGTTTACACTGGGGAGAGGAAAGCAGCCTCAATTTTTACATTTCCAGATGATTTTCCAGTGCTTTATAATTAATGGAAGTAGATCCCTGAGGGTATCTCTGTTTGTGTTGGAGTGTGCCAGTCTCATTTACAGTTAATTTGGGACAGATCCACTCTACCTTGCTTTGCTGGACTCTAGCACAGAATCAAATCTGTTTATGAGACACACTTTATTACAAACAGAGGTGCCCTCAGGGCACCATATCCATTTATAAGTACTCAGTCACTTCTTACTCTCTTAACCCTTTAATTGCCAACATGTTTCCATTTGGTTAGCTAAATAATTAGATGATTTATAGCTATACTTTCTGTGGCAGACTAGAAAATGACATTTCCCTAAGCTAGTGCATCCTGAAGTAATAAAGCTGAAGTAAAAGACATTTATTTACAATCTAAGAACGCTGCCTTTGCATCAGCTTTTTACCCAAGGAGTCAAAGGACTTGGCAAATACTCAAAGAGCAGTTATGGAGAATTTGTGAGGATTCAGGATGAAACTCTGGCTCCACTCAAGTCCATTTCCACACTCCCACTAACTTCACTAGAGCAAGATTGCATGCCAAGTCTTCCAACATCTCCATAGGGGATGTAAGCACCTTTGCTAGATGGCCAGAGGAGCTAAGAGACTTCTCTAAGCCTACAAAGCTAGTGGCAGAGACAGGAACAGAAGCCATGTGCCCCAGCTGCCAGAGCCATGCTCTGCTTGCTAGAACTCTGCTCACTAGACCACGCTGCCTTTGATTTCTGGCAATTGTTTGTGTTTAGAAGACAAATAGGAAGTCAGGGGAATTCTCCCCCTTTTTCCACCTTTCCCCCCATCTCCTCACACACTAACCTTCTCACTGTCTCTAAACATTCAATAACCTTCAACCCAGGGAATGCATCTTCCCCTCCTCTAGGGCTTGTACTTTCATTTGCTAAATAGATTACAGCACATCATTCCATTTACTGGTGCCATGTGATGTTCATAGTG
>NW_005842599.1:576892-579648 GCF_000455745.1 Alligator sinensis | reverse complement strand
TCATTCTTCCCCTACACTGGCTTCTTCCCCTTAATGTCCATCAGTCATTCTCTGTAGTAGGCCTTTCTGAACATGGTGATTGGGCAGACTCGGGGGGAAGAGCACTCATCTGTAAGAGCTCATCTGTAAGGGAGGAAGAGACCCTTCTTCCCCATACAGTCTTTGCAGAACTTTGACCATAGGAACTCTTCTGGATGGGAAGGGTCTCACAAACCATCAGTTCAGGTTTCATGCAGTCGCAGGTCCAAAGATATCCCACCGTTTAAAGAAGTTTACCACATTTATGAGACTCTCTTCAGCACTGCAGTAAAAGACTCTGAGCTGAGGATAGGAGGGGGCAGTTAGCTGTGTTAGTCTGAAGTTAGGCAGAACGCAGGGCAGGTTGGCAGCTTAGGACTAACTGGTTCAGAGAGGCGTGAGCTTTCAGAGCCTGCTTGTCAGATGTTATGAATGGACTCAAACAAAGATTTCTGCAAGATGTCTGGGTTTATTTCCCCCATCCCCAGATGACTAGTGGAAGTCCTCCCCACTAATGTCATGAACATTTCAGGCGATACCAGTGATTATGCTCCACCATAGTGTGAAGATATATCTTCAAGGAGGGGAATATGTTGGCTTAGAAACGGTATTTAAAGGCCTGTTTTGGGGGAATTGGCTTATAGGTATAGATATATGCATTATAAGGGGTCAAGATGGGCAGCAGGGGTTAAATGGATTTCTAAAGAGCTTGGGAGACATGCACACAGCTTCTCAAGGCCCTGAAGGCAGACAGGCTGTCTAGCACAACAAGGCCAATGGATGGATACAGCCTGAGAATTAAGTGGGGCATCCCATAACACAAGATCACAGCCTTCAAGGCAGACAGGTAGTCTAACACAACAAGGACACATAGCCTGGGAACCAAAGAAGTATGCATCATACTGTCCCATAGCACAAGATGAGTGACACCAGCAACAAGGCCCCAAAGCAGCAGAGGGGCTGAGTCCTGTTTTTGGGAGAACAGACCCTTCTCCTTCTCCCTTAGGAGAAGGTCTGGAAGGCAACGTGGCCATGTGACCACAGAGAGACAACCAACCAGAGACAGCCACGGATGGAGAGTCATCAAGGGGGAACGAGAATACAAAAGCAGAGACTTGAGATTAATAAAGGGTCCCATTGTCCCTCCTTCTTTTCCTCCCTGTTCCTCCCATCCCTCCCTTTGCCTTGTCCCTCCTTGCTGTCCCTCCTCCTCCCTGAGAGGAGTTCCATTCCCATCCCTGTCCCTTGGGAAGGGTCCCTGAGGCCACCATGGACCGAGAACATACCAGCAGCTCGCCTCATGCACCCCACTGGAGGGGGGGTTGTGGGCCTCAGCATCCCACCTCCAGACTGCTGACACCTAAGAGAGAGAGCCTCAGAGTGAAGCCTGCATCCTGGCCAGATGTACTTTGACTCTGATGACAGCCTTAGTATTGGTAGATAGGAATTGCTTGATTTGTTGCTTTTTTCTTGTTACTCTGTATCAATAAATTCACCTATTATCAACAGGCCCCTGTTTTGGTCTGTCTGAGAGTTGTGCCTGCCTGGGCTGGGTTCCTAAAATCCAGTGTCAACAGCCTCAAACGAGCCTAGATTTGTTGACCTTCAGATGACACGGTAGCATCCTTCTGCCCCACTAGCACTCTCCCCGAGGGGGCTAAAAGCTGACTGAGGATCGGGCAATAGCTCTGCTTTTCTTCAGATGAGCTGCTGTAGATTTTGAGTACTGAAAGGAAGCACAGACCTTCAGGTCATAGCGTTGGGTCTGATCTGTGATGGACAAATAGATTTCTTTGAGAGTAATGGGGTTAGGGCAGTTTTTAGAAATCGCAAAAAATTAAAAAGAAAACGGTTAATTTTAAAAAGAGAATGTACCTAAGGTACATTCAAACTGGTCACCCAATTATGGTAAATATTTTTTTTCAATGAAAAATGGCTTTCTGATTAATTATATATAGATTTTTTTTCCTGAACGGAAAATCCAGAACTCATGATTTCTTTTAATCGTCACAGCCTAACCATTCTCAGTTTTAAAGTTCTGTCTTTTCTGATGTCAGAGAAACAAAAAATGTTCATCTGTCAATATGTTTGCTGGGAAAAATAATTTCCTCACCACCTCTCATTACTGTTTTAAAAGAGACACTTCTTACTCCACAGAATGGCTTTACAAATGTTTTCAAACCATATCTGTATGTTTCACTGCCAGAAAAAGCACTTACTCCTGGTTAGTGCTGCAAAAGCCAAAGTATCATCTCAGAACAATCTACTCAATGTATTATCAGGAAAAGGATTAACCTTCTAGTGAGAGAATCTTTATCCTCCAGTGTAACGGAGGCAGAAAGAATGACAGCTTGATTTTCAGCTGTCAGGGTCAGTTTGTGGTCCTGGACAGACTCACTGTGGCAATCCTTGGGAGAGAATAAATGTGGAACTCCCCACTAGAGTGGTTTTATGGAGTCACATTCTAACTGTAGTCATGCTTGAAGCTGGTTTTATGCAAGAAAAATCTAAGTGAAAGGGCAAATAAACTGGAGTACCAGAGGAAGTAGCAAGAACAAGAACATGTCAGAAGGTTTTTAATGGTCAGCTTGCCTAGGATGATGGACTGCTTATTTTAATACAAAGCATTTGAAAGCTAAGAGGTGATCAGGGCTATGCTTCTTTAGCATTTATGATTAAATCATGTTGAATTAATGTGGTATGTAACTGTGGTTGTCACAAGTATTTCTGCCTATTCC
>NW_005842599.1:576378-576835 GCF_000455745.1 Alligator sinensis | reverse complement strand
TTGTAGAATGAATGCATCATTGCTTTAAATAGAGAAGGTTCATGCCAGTGTCAGCTGGGAGCATGGAACCAGCCTCCGTTTATAGAGGTTAAAAATGGGACACCTCCTCCCTGCTATCTCCTCCCTGCTTTTTTACTTCCATATTAGAAATTACTTAGTTTGCAAATCTAGGGTGCTAATTGTCACCTCTCAGCCAAATCCCAGGTTAGGGAATTGCCATCTGTTTTAGCTAAAATTCCCCCAAATTAGAGCAGTTATCCTTCCACATCCACCCATGACAACCCCAATGTCTTGCTGTTGACACAGAAAAATTAGCAGCGGAGCTGACTGTCACAACCCAAAGTTGTGGATTTTTTGATTGTGTGTGCTTCAGCACCGCTAAATTATGTTCCCGCCAAATTGCAGCTCTTTTGCACGACGGAGTGTTCTGTTGTTATGGAGAACCCGCGTGCAGAAA
>NW_005842599.1:570194-576279 GCF_000455745.1 Alligator sinensis | reverse complement strand
CTGTGGGTCCTTTCGAACCCAGCACGTCTTTCTTAAGAAGGCGATAGAGGCTCCAATTGCCGAACCCCCGGAGCCTAGCAAACTCCGGGGCACCACTTACTGACGGCCTCTAGCCTCTCCCCATCACCGATCGCAGCCCAGACGAATCCCTACCCTAGAACCCAGTTATCGACACCACGGAGTCTGAACCACTCCGAGGATCCTGGGAACCGAGTTTTAGAGTCCTCCAACGAGGATTGAAGCGGAGCTGTACCTGGAAACTGTCCAGCCTGCACCGCGACCATCTCCGGTGTAAGTAAATAATCTTTTCAATCAACCATTACGCCTCCGTGACTGATTCTAGCTCGAGCGTACTACTCCACCCCGCGACTTTTCTCCGGCCCCGCGTGCCCGGGCTGCCGGCCACAGCCCGCGTGCACACAGACGGGCCCGGCTCACGCCTGGAGAGGACGGGACCAGGAGCCGGCCCGCACACTGACCATGTATCAGAAGTAAGTAACCTCACAGATGCATTGTCAAGCAGTTTGGCTTCTCCACGTAGGTCTCTCAAGAAATATAAGGTAATGATTCTCAAATACATACACAGACCATTGACCTGATGCATTTAGTAAGACCATTTTTTAGTACAATGGAGCACCAATGGGGATGGTGCAGGCAAGTATATGACAGCTCTGGGAAACTCCAGGCTTTTTATTGGAAGAAATTCTAATCCTGCAAACGAATAGCTGGGAGTCCTCTTTAAAGGCTCACATCTAATATTTCAGGCTTTATGGTCAGTGTCACCTTCTTGCTTTTTAATTATTCTCCCCTTCTATATTAAATCAGGAAATATATCTATATCTGCATCTATATCCAAATCTACGTCTATAAACAGCAGTGGTTCCTGGAAATTCTCTTGAGCATTATGCCACGTTCCTCATACTCTGTATCCGGAAACAGTGACTGTGGCATTGATTGAATATATGGATTGGTGATGGCTGAACTTTTGTTTTAATCTTTCCATTATCTGTAATATTTTTACACAAGAAGGATCATTATTTAGGAAACAGTTACTGTCAGATGAAAAGCTTCAGTATCTTAATGGAAAGTAAATTATTGGTGCTTTCACAATCAAAGACTTCTTGTAACATGATGGGTCCGTTAACTCTTTCCTGCCTTCTATATGAATATGTCATTTGTTAAGTGAATGAGAATTTTGTAGGAATGTGAACTTCCTCTCTTCCCCACCAGAATGCTTGAATCCTGGCCCTGGGCTTGTGTATAGCAATAGCTTCACCAGCAGAGCTATGCTGGCATAGGCTGACAGAAGGGGTTTTCTACCAGCATAGTTACCTCATCTCCCTGAAAGACAGAAGTTAAGCTGATGGAAGACCTCCTCTACCAGCACTGGTGCATCCAGGTAGTAGTAGGGTGTGTTTCTAACATAGCTATATTGGCTGTGGGGTGTGGGGTTATTCTTGTGCTGACAATGCTTTGTAGTGTAGATCAGACCCCTGGACAAACTGTTTTCTAGGATGGACAGATATATCCGTCTCCCTGCCTATCAGTGATTCATCCTTTTCTGGCCACAAAAAGGAGGGTGTCTGTTAAATATTTTTCAGCATGACCTGGAGAGACACCAACTCATTTTCATTACCCAAAAGCTACTAAACTGTTGTTAGGAGGTGAAAAATAATGGTCACTGTGAATTTGAGTTGGATTCTGCCCAGTTTGCTAGAGGCTACATTTCCCAGAGCCAATATGCTGATCCACTCGCTCTCTCAGTAACCTGCAATCACAACAGGATTTTTTTATTTATTGCTCCATATCTCCAGTGTTGAGTTGCCTGGGGTTGCATTACCTTAAAGAATGGCTACATTTCATTCCCTGAGTACTTGCTTTTTATCTGTGGGTGAAGCTGGTGTGGAATGGGATCTGTGAGAGGTTGTCACAAGAGGCAACTGGAACTGGTAGTGCTATGCAGAGGTTCACATAACTCAACTTAGAACTGAGCCAAGGAATGAAGCAGCCCCTGGTCAGACTCCATAGCTCTGGGTGTTGGATGTGCAGCACAACGTTTTGTGTGTATGTGCAGAATTTGGAGAGCACTTTGGGATTCTTTGTAGATCCAACTTTGACCTTCACAACTCATGGGATCCCATTTGTTAAAATAGGGCTGGGGAAAGTGTAGAGTGAGTAGGGTACAATTAGCCCACTGCAGGTAATTGTACATGTGTGCACTCACACACACTGCCGAACCCTCTGAGAAAGCTTGTTCCATCAATTTCAGTGGAAAAGGAAATGCAGAAACCAAAGCGCTCTTCTCACAAGTGCAATGTCAACTTGGTTTGAAATATTCAATAACTTCTCAGAACAGGGATGTAGAGGAGGAGACAGAAAGACGGGGAGATTCTGACCAGGAAGGTAGCAAGACAGTAAAGAAAGGGCAGGATTGTCTCAGATTTCAGTGGTAGGACTCACCTCTGATACTTCTCCCTGTCCTTAGTACAGAGTTCCATAAATGGGATGTTTGCACGGGTAGGTAGATCATAACCCTACTCTGCTTGTCTGTTTTACAATACACCGGCATGCATCAACCAATGCATCTCAAGCAAAACTAAGGAAGTTATTCTCCTGCTCTGCTCAGCATTGGTGAGGTCACAGCTGGAGTACTGCATCCAGTTCTGGGTGCCACACTTCAAAAAGGATTTGGAGAAGCTTGAGAGAGTCCTGAGAAGAGCCACACATATGATTAGAGGCCTGAAGAGCAAGCCATACAAGGAAAGGCTGACAGATATGGGACTGTTCAGCCTAGAAAAGAGAAGACTTTAGAGGGATTTGGTGGCAGCTTACAAATATATCAGGGCTGAGCATCAGGGGCTAGGCAAACTATTCAGCAAAGTGACCCAGGGCAAAAACAGGAGCAATTGTCATAAACTCCTAGGAAAAGGTTTCAGACTGGATATAAAGAAAAAACTTCTTCACAGTTTGTGTGACCAGACTGTGGAATAGACTCCCAGTGTGGGTGGTGCAGGCACCTAACCTGGAGATCTTCAAAAGGAGACTGGATGCACACCTTGCGGGGGTCATTTGACCCCAGCAGTCTTTCCTGTCCAGAGCCAGGTGGGGGGCTGGACCTGATGATCTCACGAGGTCCCTTCCAGCCCTAAATTTCTGTGAATCTGTAAACTTCTATAAAGGCAAAGCTAATAAAAAGCTTAGGTGCCAGTTAGGAACCACCTGACCTCCTGAGTAGAATCCACAACTTTTGTGAGGTCCCTGGGCTCCCTGTATCATACACAAAGGCACCTCAGAATGGGATCAGAACAATCCACACACTGAGCAAAGAGCTACCTAGAGCTACCCAACAGGAAATGCTGCAGAAAAGGGTGTGCCTGAAATCCCCAAAGTCTCTCCAGGGTCCTCAGAATGGGATCAGAACAATCCACACACTGAGCAAAGAGCTACCTAGAGCTACCCAACAGGAAATGCTGCAGAAAAGGGTGTGCCTGAAATCCCTAAAGTCTCTCCAGGGGTCAGCAGCTGACTCAGAGCAGCAGAATTTACCTCATATATGCTACAGAATCATTAACAGATGATGACAAGTAACAGTCACTATGAATTTGAGTTAGATTCAGCCCAGTTTCTGAGAGGCATAGCCAAGCCCCTAAACCGCTCAGTTTCTTGATACCCTGCAAGTTCAACAGGATGCAGTTGTCATTGCTTCCTGTTTCCAGATGACACATTTGGGATCCACAGCCTGAATGGTAGGCAGCTCCAGTCATTCCTTGCAAGCATGAAGCAGGGCTCATCCTTTTCTTTTAAAAAGTGGCTAGTATTGGTGCCCACAAGAGCATTTTGAAAGGAGATTGATCCTGCACCCTACGTGCACCCTGAAACTGTGCACCTACATCAGGCCACTGACCTGCCACCATTGCCATCCTTTTAAAAGAAAGTGACTACTGCTGCCTTTGGTGTGGAGCCCCATCCTGCAGAGATGTGTTAGGTGGCTCTGAGAGTACACAGTGGATTGAGGACTTCTGGGGGCATGTGCAGGTTGGAGTAAGTTAGAGTTAGGCAGCAAACTGCTCAAACTGGGACAGTTCTAGCCATGTCTGAAAGCACCTAGAAAACTTGGAAGTCCAACAGGGAGGTACCTAGTGAGTTCAGATGCCTCTAGAGTTAGGAGAATCTGAGTGGGGTTCTGGAGGATCACATGTTTGAACTTAGGGACCTCAATTCTACCTGAGTCCTGCTTGAGGTACCTCAGTCCCTCACTGGATCCCTTAAGCTCTTTCCAGGAGAACCTACCTAGCACAATGGGGTCTTGGGCCCAGATTGGTTTCCTAGATGCTATCATAATAAGGGCCTTTACAGACTCAACAATACAGGGGATGTACAAACAGCAGCCTGGGAGAGGCCACAGTGACTGAGCCATCTTGGGCCTCATGTGATAGCTGATGACATGGAAAAGGGTCAGATGGAAATTCATATTAATAATGCTCCCTATAGTGTGGATGGGTAAGGAGCACAGCAGTTTGTGTATGCATGTCAGGGATGGAAATCCTCACCCCAAATTTACATGTCATTGCCAGAAGAGTATGTTACCCTCAGGTATGTAGACTAGATAAAGAGGGTGTAATATTTAGTTCCAGTATAAGAATTCATTAGGGAACGCACATGGTATAAAAATCAGGCCAGAATACAGCCCATGGGCTATAAAGTTGTCATATATATAACCTTGATTTCTTTCACCATAAATATCTTAATCACATTAAAGGGAAAGACTGGCATTAGCTCCTGACAAGTGAAAGATTTATAGCTGGAAATGTGAAAGGTGATAACCCCTTCCATCAGCTGCTCACATACCACATAGGTGAAAAGTCGTGATACAAGGTCACACGCATCACCTATATTCTCACCCAGGGATACAGATGACAACTGCACCTCTGTTGTCACTCAGGAGGGATGTAGCCCAAAAGTGCTGAGGCAGCTGGGGTAAACTGTACAACTCACCCTTTATTCCCCACCAAAGAATTTTAGTAATTTCACTTGTGATCCTAAATCGGATTCTGGCCTAGGTGTCTCGATGGCAAAGGCAATTGCTTTAATCCATTAAGCTACTTTAGTTGCCTGTCTTTATCTGAAACTTGCAGACAGGAAGTGTCACTAGGAACTTGATGGACTTAAGTACTTAGTGCAATCAAAGTTCGCTGTGTGTGAATTATGTCGTCTTGGTTAACTTGCTTAAAAGGGAAAAGGTAAAAAAGATCCTTATCACCAGGTTGGCCACCTCATGTAGAACTGTATCCATCTTAAACAAATCAGGCCAGCTGGGGAGCATTCAGAGAAAACTGGGGGAGAGGAGTTTGATGATGCTAATGTGAAAATTACTGCAAAGATGAGCCATTTATTAAAGGTGAAGTTAATCCAAGGCAAAAAAACCCACAACACAAAGCCTGCTAAATCCATAAGACTACTAGTAGATATCTGTATGACATGTTGATTTTTTCCGTCACTCCCTGTTATTTGGTAAACTGAATAAGGTTTCCAACATCTTTAGGCTGAATGCACCTGTCACAGATCTGTAATGTAAAGTATACATGGGAATCACAGTTTCTGATGACTGGGAGCAGAGAGATGTGTAATGACAGCCTTTTTGGCCTCAGGCATTTTAAGTCCCCTGAGGCTATTATTATGTTTAGATTCTGACTGTCGAGGAAGCAAAAACTTGCATCCAGAAGTGCCTGTTGGAAACTGGGGGGGCTCTGAAGCCCCTTTTCACATTGAGCTTTTCGGTGCTACCTCCATTCAATATTTTAGAAAATCCGCAATTCCAGTTCCTTAATTTCCCTATGAAAGTCATTTGGGGACTAAGGAGAATGTTGAAAAGGTCCTTGAAAAGGAGCTGGATCTGCCATTGAAAACGTGGTCTGCTCTCCTGAGTCTTGCCTGAGGGCTGGAAACAAGAACTGCTGGCAGCAGAGATATGTGCTCAACACAGCCGGCTGGCCTCAGAGTGCCCTTTGACCTCCCCCATTGTCTCTTGGGAAGATAGCTCCATAAAATCTTTACCCAGTTTCACTTCCTGATTTTGAGCAATTAG
>NW_005842599.1:545210-570163 GCF_000455745.1 Alligator sinensis | reverse complement strand
TGAAGGTAAAGAGGTTTCTCAGCAAGCACATAATTTAAACGACAGCTGCTTCTAAACACCAGCACCACCAGTTTAACAACACCAGTGCTTGACTCTCAGAGAAGTTGGCGGCAGACTTTCCAAAGCCTTTGCATCATAACCACGCTACCCTGCTATGTAACCCAGCTTGATAGAAAACCTAAAATGCTCCATTACCCTTCATGAGATTACTAAAACCAATGAGTTAGTGGATTTTCAGAGATGGAGGTTGCTGCAAGAGTCACTCAGTGAGCTATGGGTGTAGAATCCAAATAAAGTGCCCCTGACCAGGCTCTTCATCTCACAGAGAGAGGTATCAGGAAGCTTTGTTATTATTGTGCTGGCCGACATAAAGCATACATTCATTTTACTTCTATGCATGCATCTGTTTCCCTTCATCTTTGGGCACATTACCCTTAAAAACGGCCAGTTTCTGTAGGCTGGCTATAATAATTAAATGCTGCTATAGCCAGTGGCCTCTACAGTAGATTCTTCCCAAACCTTCTCTACCTGAGGTTTACAACTGGAGGAGTCAATTTGGTCAGCCGGGGACAATTAGCTATTGCAACCACAGGCAAAGACCCACAAACGCTGAAGATTCATAGACACGGCTGGCATGTTGTCCCTTGTTCATTGCATTCGAATGAGGCTTTTCAGCTCCAACATTCTTTCGTGGATGCATACCTGTAATTCCTATTAACAGTGAGAGGAATTTATGCATGCATCAATATAGGAACAATAGTAATTAAGATCACCCGCTGTTCAGAGGCTTGTTGACAACACTGTCTCAATAAAACAAAATGAAGAATATCAAGCTGTAGCTTTCTTTGCATGGGATTCAATTGGTTTCTTCAGCTAGCAGGTCTTTAACTGTGACTTAACAGCTGGGAATGCATCACATTTTTACATCTACAGTCTTTGATATTCTCTAAATAAACCCATCACTATTAAAGGTAATCTGCAAAAGGTTATTGAGAAGTTGGTAAGAGTCCTTTTTAAAAAAAAAGCCCCACGAATTTGTAGTTTGCTTGCTTTTTTCCTAGCATCCTTTTTACATGCTCGGTTTTTCCCCCTAAGAATACTGGGCATGTCTGGATGTCTCTGATTTCATGCGAGAACCTCTGAGAAGTCATAGAAATATTTATGGTGAGTTCTATCATCTTAATGAGAAGTGTCTCACAATTTTGCACAAAAATCCCATAATTCACAGCCTCAGCCAGTCACTGAAATCAAGTAGCTGTTAACAAAAAACAACCTTAAAGTAAATGTGTGTGTCATTTTAGATTTTTTTTTAAATCCTATCTCCACCATTGTGCACTTTCTTGGGTCTTGTGATATCACCATTAACTCCCAGTCTAGATGGGACTTGTATTTTTCATGTAAATAGAAAAATGTCTTAAAAGAAATTAACTCCTTCACTAGCTTGTCTTTAAAAAGGAGTGAAAGACAAAAACACATATCCAATGGGTTTCCTACAGCAGGGTTAACCAAGGGATGGCCTGCAGGCTGTATCCGGCCTGCAAAGCCATATCATCCGGCCTGCATGGCTCCCCAAAAGTTTGGAAATTTGATGCCAGGAGAGCAGTGGCAGTGTTAACTGCTGAGATTTACAAAGCCATGGCAATTAATGCTGCTGCTGCTGGTCCTGCTGCCAAATTTCCAGACCTGTGGGGAGCCCTGCAGGCCAGGTAACACTGCCCCTACACCGGATCAGGCCTATGGACTGACTCCAGGCCACTCAGATGGTGTGGGCACCACTGACCTACAGAGTGAATGGAATCCCCATCATCAGAAGTTTTTAAGTGCGAGTTAGACAAATGCCTCGATGAAATGCTTTAGACAGTCACAATCCTGCTTTGAGCAGGGAGATGAACTAGGGGACTTCCTTGGGTGCGTTTTAGCCCTATTTTTCTGTGTTTCTCTGATTTTCCTTTCTTTTCAAAGATGTCATTTCAGGCTGAGCTGTTGTCACACAGTAAAAAACTGACACAGTAAAAAATATATATTCTGTGATGTTTGCTCTTTTGGGAACATGTGTGCACATGTGTGGATCCAAGATTTTGAAAATGTGGGTGCAGATGGTGTGGTGCATCATCCCATAAAACACAACATGCATTTTTCTCCAGTTAAAAAGAGACTAGAAGCTTTACTAATATACTAGGGGCCTAGAGCTATGTTATTAGGTTTAAGACAGAAGCAACAATAAATATAAATTTATTGGAATGTGCATTAATTTGCTAGATTAAATATTAAGTATAAAAAACACAACAAGCTAGGAAAATAATAATCAAAAGATGTTACATTATTAGTCCTGAAGTCATTAGAATTAAATGCACATCTCCTGTTCAGATTCACTAAACAAAATTTAGCCATCTTGAATGTCTTGACACTACATCCAACACTTCACTGACAATTATTTTTACACCTGAGTTAATGGGCAACATGGCCAGTCCATTGTCAGTCTGTCCTTTTCTAATCCATTTCAGTCCTGGCTATGAAACTCCTTGTACAAAAAGCACCGCAGAACAAATACCTCACAGAGTACAGTAGGGAAAAGCAAACAGTAAAACAGTGTTGACTTTGCAATAACTCTCAGCCTCAAGAACAGTAAATAGCAACATAACTGAATGAGATCCACAAGGTATGGGACTGCAAAAAGCCTTTCTCTCTAAAGTGTAGTGAAGGGGGCTGTGGAGAGAGATGGCTCTGGGACTCCTTAAATTTCAAGTTGCTGCCTTTAAAGGCAAGCCAGGGCTTAACTACTGCTGCTCTTTGTGTACTGAGAGCTGGGAGGGAGGGCATGGCTGGCTGTGCATCTGGAAGAGTTGTGCAGAATTTAAAGGTAAAGAGGAGATGAAGAGGACTTTCCCATTGCAACAGTAATAGTGATGGCCATGTGTTTTGTGGATGAAGGACCCTGGCAGCTCTCAGGGATTTTTTAAAGCATTCAGGGATTTATTTAAAGTGGTCCTGCCTGTATATCTATCCCCTTTTTCTCCCCTGCCTCCCCCCAACTCTAGCCAGGGGCTGAGGCCAGACATGCACCATGAGCCTGCATTGCAGGGCTGGGTGTGTAGCAAAACCCCCAGTTTTTCTTTCTTTTTTCTTTTAAAATGCATTCCCTCCCCTTCCCCAACCATTTCTGACTTTTTCTTTCCCTCTCTATTCCCTATAGATAAGTACAAGTGAGCTAAGACATAGGATAAGCTTCAGCATTTTATTTTGGTAGCAAGTTGTATTTGTTTTGTTTTTTCTCCTTTATATTGTATAATTATTATGTTTCTATTGATTTTTACTGTTCTATATTACTGTTTTACTGGTACTATATGATTTAGGCCTACACATGTAAGTTAGCATAAGTCATGTCAAGTTTCCATTTTGTTTGTCAAGTCTCCATCCTGTTCCCAGACCCAGTTGTGTAACCCATGACTTACACCTACCCGTCCTATGTAACTTGGTTCCTGAATGAATGGGGATGAATGAGGATGCTTGAGAGACAATGGCAGTAGGTCTACAAATAGCTCCCTCTGAATGACTGAACCATAAATACCAATACCTGGACCAGCCCTTGGAACCACCCTCAGCATTCAAGAAACAAAAGACAAGGCAACCCACCGTTGTGCCAAGGCTGCACATGCTCAGTAAGAACACCTGAAGCCCTCTGGGACAGGACTGACATTGCCTGGACAGGCCCTCCCCATAGGAGATCAGAGGTAGTCTGCCCCATAAAAGGGGCAGTGAAGACTGACTCCTTGGAACGCCCTCTCCATCTGGACCAGCACCATGCCACACCACCTATCCACCCAGAGGCCCTGCTGGCGACCCCCCTCTGGACAACACCTGCTGGACAAAGACCCCTTTCCAGCCTGGATAGGTAGCCATCACCCCTACCCCCTCTTCAACCAAGGACTTGGACTCTGCTTCTCTTCCCTACCTGGACTCCAACCCTTTGACTGAGCCTCTTTCTCCTGCTGCCATTGTGAGTGCTTGTGTGTGTGTGTGTGTGTGTGAACCAATAACTTCATGGGGCTGTGTAGTGTGTTGTCTGTTTAATAAAACTGTTATTTGGACCCCTAAGTTGGGTTTTACTTTACTATGGTTTGGCCCTGCTCCAATCTCTGCTCCTCACCCCTCTAACTTCTGTCTCATTTCTCCCTCTCCTGCTTCTGGCTCACTGCCACCTTCAGCACCTGTCCTGAGCTCCTCTCTGCCTCCAAACCCCCTGTTTCTTTGCCACTGTCTTATCCCCACTGCCTTTTCCTTTTCCTCTGAGCAACCAGGTTTCTGCCTCTGTTTCTTTCCTGGCTGTCTCCTCCTTGCCACCACTTATCTGCCCCCACCCCCAATATATCAGCTGTCTGCCTCAGTTTCCAGCCGCAATCTACCTTAAGTAAACCCGATCCTCAGCTAGCTTCTCTATAGTCCACCAGTTCTAATCCTGGTTCTGGCAACTTTCACTCCCTACACTTCAACTCTCTCTCTCACCTGAACCTTCTCCCAAGTACCCCAAGCACACACATACATACTGTGGCATCCAAGTTAGGAACCTACTTGTGTAGGTGGGTTGCATGTGTGTGAACTGGTGAGTGTGTGTGTATATATATATATATGTCATTGTGTGTATGATATATAAATTAGTGATATGTGTACTGTGTGTGCAAGTATGGACAATTGATTTTTGTCTGACTTTTGGGGTGTATAGTGTTTGTGCTTGAATTGGTGATAGGTATGCATGTGCCTAGGCTAGTTTGGATGTGTATGTGCCTGAGTTGGTAGTGTGTGTGCGTGTGTATGAATCCAATTGATTTGTGTGTTTGTATATGTGCAATTGTGTCACACCCTCCTGTCTAACAGTGCAATATTGAGATCTTGAGAGTTGGCCTGACCCCACAGGGCAACAGGTGTACCAACTAAATTTCCCTGCCTGCCCCCTCTCCCTCCAGGTCTCCCTCTTACTAGTTTGGTCTTCTTTCAGCCTCTCCTTCTTCTCAGGAACAGGCCTCCTAGCCCAATCCCACAATGCCCTTGGTGTATCAGATTCCCTCAAACATTGCCAGAGTAGAAATGCCACAGCCACTACCAATAATTGGTTTTAAACTTTGGGTGGAGAAAGAATTCAGAGGAGGAAGAAGCTGTAGCACTATACCCCACCTTGGATCTACCCCTGTAGTATATGTGTGAGTGCATTGATGGGTACCTGTGATGCACTCATTGAAAACATTATACGAAACTTCAAAGGTAAGCAGAATTAAACCTTTCTTTTCATGAGAGGCAGATAGAGAAAAGAAACTTAAACAGAACAATGAAAGAACACAGGAACAAAGCAGCAGATTTTCAACCCAGATAGTTAATTATTGAAGGAATATAACCAAGGAAAAGAAGGGTGAGCGGATAAAAATATCTTGGTTATTAGAAAACACATTCACTAATTTCCAGTAATCAGGAAACATCCACAGGCTAGCATGCTATCTAGAGTCCTAGCAAGAGGTACAAAGAAACTGAATTATCCTCCTTCCTCTAGGAGTTATTTCTTTCACTTGAGGCTTAAAGTACATTCAAAGGACTGGCTATAAAAGCATCTGTTGCCTCTGCCATTTTTCTCACTGTTCTGGGACAGTGTTCTGGGGTGGTCAGCTTGATTGCTTTAACTGGCCAAATTAGTTATCCATTAGCTAGGGAGAGGAAGCACAACAGGAAATCCTACTGTGGCTTGGGGTCCTGTTTCTCTTTCCTCCTTGTGTCACCTATCTAGGCAGTGTCCCTAGGGTCAGCAGCCACTGACCTCCTTGTGGAGCAATGGGCACTCTGCTTGGTGTCCCCATCTGGTCCCTTCATTTGATATCTTTGCGCTTCACTCCCATGCCTGTTTTCTTTCCCATTTCGCATTCCAAGCAATTGATTCCAGGTCCTGTGGGTGCTCCTTTGCAGAAGGAACAGGCCTTCTGTTGCTGGAGGATGCTGTCCACCTTCCCAGACTACTAACAGAATGACATATTTCATTGGCTAAGGTGGCTGTCTCTCAGGCATTCTCTGTGAGCATGGCGCCTGTTTCCTTTCCGTCTTTGGATCCCACATTGGTGGGTGACACCCAACAGTAGTATCACTTCTGCGAAGTAGCAGGGTTCTCTGTTCAGCATCTCCCTTCTGGTTCTCTTGTTTTAACACTCTGACCTGCACTTCTGTCTTTAATGAGCTGATCCCTATTTTTTGTAGCCTGCCTCTTCCTTGTCTTTTGTTGAAGGATGGCAGCATATCTTCCTACATGTACCTACTACTTCTCAAAGCGGTGGTCATCAGCCAAAGCTCACCGTCCCTCTTTGGGTTCTTTGTTCTGAGCCTGAACAGTATCTATCCAACTTTTTGATTTTTTTCACCCTTTTTTGTCCTCCAAAAGCTGTTAAGTTGAGGGGTGCTCACTTGCCCCCCTCTCACTTGAGACAGAGATCTTTGTTCTCTAGGTGGTGATGATGAAGTATCTCCACACACGTATGTTGGAAGCATGAGGGCCAGAAAGCCAGCAATAGGTAGAATGGTCAATGTCAATGTTGTTTAGGTGAGTTCTGCTCCCCAGCACAGAATCTCGTCACCTGTCCCCTTTCACAATCGTTGAATCCACATGAAGAATTTTGTGAGAGAGAACACACCTGGTTCTGTAGAACATAACTGTCCTCTGAATTTGCCCAGACAGAGCAACCTGCCCAATTAATTATGAGAAAGTTTCATCCTCTGCTGAAGCATCGTGCAAGGTGTATTCTATTATGTGAAGTCCTAGTTTGAAAAATCTTAAACTGTTTGTGAGTGCTGCTACCATTGTCCAGGAAAAAGGTGATGTAGGTTTCTGTTTCTTCTTTATCACAACCCAGTCTTTGCTCCACAGACCTAACATGATACTACTCAGCATTAATGGTAATATCCCCATGGACAAGAACCAGGAACAAATTGAAGTTTCCCCCCACCTCCCGCTTGAAAACATTGGAAACAGATGTTCAGAAGATTCACACCTCTCATCGTTAATTTCAGAATTTAAATGCCCGTTAATTTCTCTTTATTGCACAGCTCCACACGGCAGCATGCTCAATGTCAGGGAGAATGATCCTGCAGGGACATTCTGTATATCACATCCGAAGGTCATGTAAAGTGTGGGAACCTAAAAAACCCCCAAGAAGCAGCTTGGTGGGAAAGGTGCTGTTTCAGGTGCGGATTGCTGTTGGGAGCAAAGGTTTTATTGCAAATGGCAACTGAAACTAGGAACAAAAGTGTTAGAGGGGCCTGTGA
Organism: Alligator sinensis; assembly: GCF_000455745.1. Lineage (NCBI taxonomy): Eukaryota > Metazoa > Chordata > Crocodylia > Alligatoridae > Alligator > Alligator sinensis. The sequence goes on along the minus strand of NW_005842599.1, from coordinate 562,870 downwards.
AGACAAAAGATGGAGGAAGGTAATATGCACAAAAGGGTTTAACCTTATGGAAAAGATCCAGACTTTGGATAAATGACACCTGGGAACTGGAAAGGTTCCAGAGTTTGAATTGACCCTTGACAGCATGCTTGGGAAGGAGCAAGGTCTCTGTCTGCTTCCAGTGACCAGATCCATTATCCTGAGAGATGAGGGTCACAGGAACAGTCTCAGCAAGGAGTCAAGGATGGTTTTGGTAGAGATCCTGTAGTCCAAAGGTTTGTTTCGGCTTTACAGCAGATGGGACGGCTTTTGTATCTGGTAGGCAGAAATTAAAGAGCATCTATTTTGTCAGATTTCCTCTTCTGCCCATTCTACCTTCTCCACTTCAGTCTATTTCTCCTCCTAGCCTTCACCCTTGCAGCTCCCCAGCTCTCTCTTTACCAGACCTTCCTTCTATCACATTCTCTATATCCTTTGTTTTCCTCTTCTCTGTGATCGACTACCATACAGTGGTTCTCTCCAAAAGGTGAGCAAAAAATAACTACCTTTGGGGCAGGATGTGGCTGAGTTTCCTATGGCTTTTGTCATTGAGAGCACTGCACAAATGCCAACACCCTGTGGAGCCAACCCTGTAAGTATAAGATGGGTGCCTCGGGGGGAAAGTTTCCTGGGAGGTTTCAATGGGTATGTCTGTCCTGTGTCAGCAACCAGTCTAGGGGAGAACAGGACTGAGCACTCCTAGTTTTCCCCAAGGGTGCCCTGGTGAACAGTTGTTCACCAAGGCCTAGATGTACACTTTTGATGTAGTGGTAAGCTGCTACCAAGTCCCCTCTCAGCCTTCTCTTTTTCAGGCTGAAGAGACCCAGGTCCCTCAGCCTTTCCTCATATGGCTTGCCATGCAAGTCTCTGATCATATGGGTAGCCCTTCTCTGGACTCTCTCAAGCTTTACCACATCCTTGTTAAGGTGTGGAGTCCAGAACTGGATGCAGCTGCAGTCTCACTAGTGCTGAGTAGAGCCGAGCAGAGCTGGTGAGTTACTTCTTTGCAATGGTTTTGCTGGAGATGCATCAGTTGATGCATGCCAGCATATTGTTGGCCCTGCTGGCTACAGCATCGCACTGCTGGCTTATGTTCATACTGTGGTCAATTATTACCCCCAGGTCTTGGTGGCAAGTGATAGGGGATCTTCAGTCCTGCTGCCTGATGAGAGGCAGCAGTTGCACAAGCACCCATATCACGAGTTTTGCCGGTCAGCAGCTAGGGCTGCAGGGCCCCAGAACCCCACTGCACCAATCTCCTTGACAGCTGGCAGGCTTTGTGGCCACAGCAGGGCCTAGCAGCCATGCCTGCAGTAATTCCCCCCTCCACCCCGTGCCCCAAGACAGACACAGTTGCACAAGCACCCATGTCACGAGTTTTGTGTGTCACCAGCTAGAGGTGCAGGGCCCCAGAACCCCTGCACCTATCTCTGTGACAGCTGGCAGGCTTCGTGGTCACCGCAGGGGCTAGCAAGTCTGCAGCTTTCACCTTGCTGTACCTTAACAGACACACAGTGTCACTCATGCCAAGAGTTTTGCTTGTCAGCAGCTTGAGGTGCAGTTTCCCCCAAACTCCTGCACCTATCTCCTTAAAACTTGGCAAGCTTTGTGGCCTCAGCAGGGGCTACCATTGCTGCAGTTTTGACCCCGCTGTGGCTTAACACATATACATGACACAAGCTTTGCTCTCAAGATTTGAGGTGTAGTTTCTCTGAACCCTCTGCACCTAGCTTCTTGAAACTTGGCAGGCTTCATGCCCTCAGAATGGGCTACTATTTCAGCTTTTTTCATCCAAATCTGGAAAGATGTGACGAAGTTATAGGCTGTTTCAACCTGCCTCATTTTGTTTCGAGGCTGTTTTAACCATAGCTGTTCCATTTCGATTTTGCTGTTTCGACCTCAAAACGGGTCAAAACAGCATCAAAACAAAACTGGTGGTGAAATTTCGCACAGCCCTACTGATCACACATCTCCCACCCAAGTCCACTGATGAACTCCACAGCTGAAAGTTCATGTAGTTAGGCTGCTCCTGCTCTCAGACCCACTGGTGGTCAGGGGCTCGAGAGCATGAACAAGGCTGGAGCAGCGTCACTGGTGATCTTTTAGCTATGGATGGTGCCTACAAACTCACGTGGATGAGGAGTGCTTAGTCCCATGTTCCCCTGGGCATGCTGCTGACATGTTCTAGACAAGTCCACTGAGGGCAGAATGAGAATACAGCCATCTGGGCAAATGGTGGTTCTTGGGAAGTCCACATATGTACCACCCACTTGCTGTGAATTTCAGCAGCTGAGCTGCTCTATAGTTGCTTCAGGGAGCCAGAATCAAAAGTAGACTCAATTGTAAGAAAGAGCTAGAAGACATCCTAAGTGTAAAGATTCTCCAATTCGACCAACACAGAGAATAAGTTGCCTAATTTGAGGTGCAGCTGGCAGCTCTCCTGATTATATTAAAGCTGGATTTATGGAGCAAAAATGTGACCAGCAAGTCATGTTTCAGTGCAAATGGAAGTCTATCCACATATGGTTATAGAGAGTGGTATGGACTAGTAGAAGTGAAAAAAATGGTAGGGCAAGCACTTCTACTGTAAACAATTTACCCTGTTAGTTGAGAGATGAAGAGAATCTCATTGCATGTTCTCTTAATGTCATGAGTTTCACTTAATACGGAAAGAAAACATGCATATTTACTTTAACCTTTAACTGTGCATATAAAGCATAGGTCAAATATATATTTGAAGACAGCATGACCACAGTGTTGCTCTGCAGGGATTTTGGTAATAAAATGCACATAAAACTTTTCTATTTAGCATTCTTATATATATCATCCTAGACACTTATCTATGTTGGAAGCTTGTCAGTTTAATATTCACAAGGCTGTGGGAAGTAATAACTGAGAACATGTCCAACTAGCACAATATTAATTATCTGTAACAAATATGTCAAATCAATATGCTGCTTGGATACATAAGATTAGCTTCAGCTAATGCATTAAGAGGTCAGCAGGAAAATGAAAAACAACATCTCTGAGGTGTGGAGATGTTCTGTGGACCATCAGGAAGGCTAGTCCCTAAAGTACTTGGACCTTTTTCCTAAATTATCTACTCTGCTTTTATACGGTTACTATTAATCATGATGCTGGAAGACATAGAAGTATGTTATTCTAGCCAATGACTTTCTAGCTATAATTTCCAGCTCTTTGACCCACAGAACACAAATCCTATGCACACAAAAGATTACTTCTGGTTGTTGTCTAACAGCCAAGACTTAAACCTAAGTAATAAAATAAACTGTGGAGGAACCCTGCAATAGAAACTGATATAATGATAAAATTCAGGCTGGAAAAGAACCTTGTCAAAAATATCCAAGAGCCCTTTTGGACTAGCAAGATACCTTAATCATAGAATGGAGATGTCCAAGGTAAATTGGGTTCAGCATGTTGATCATATGATAGTGGTAATTAATTGAGGCAATATTTAGAGGTCTCCAAGGAATATGATAATTGAGGAAGTATTGTTCTGCTATTATAGTGCGATGCCTCAGTAATATTAAACCTCTGTTTATCAGTGGAGACTAGATGAAGGAATCTTCTGTAGCCTACACAAAGAAAACAGTAAAGGCTAACATTTTTTGACAATATGGTCAATTAAGCACAAAACCTCAATGTTTACTGTGACTGCCTTGTACTTTGATGAGTGCAAGACTCCTATCAATGTGTGTCAGAGTTATGGGCATGCATCAGGGAGAGAACATAAACTTGTATGACCTCGAAGACTAGTTGAAATCGCATTAACTAAACCATATGCTTTCAGACTTAGCTGTAAGTGTCCAGGTTTTGGTGGATTTACTTTAAACCACAGTCCTACAAGACTTTAAAAAAGGCAAAAATCCACTTCAAAAAATAAAGATGTTGGTAGAAACCTATATATGAAAGTTTGAATTTTTAACTGAAAATATGTCACGGCTTTAATTCTATCTTAAAGAAGTGTGCTATTTAAACATTTGAGCTGATTTTATAAAAAAATTCCCATAAACATGGGATATATACAATGGGTCATAAAAACCCATGTATATGATGATTAACTAGTTTATCAGTCTCTCATTGTTTAAGAAGATAACACCATCCTGAACTAATGTTCTGACAGTTAAACATTTTCAGTTCAAGATATGGATACAAGGTATTTTTTAAAAAATTGAAATAGTCCCTTCCAGTTTTTCACCTCTTGGATTCCTTTTCCTCTCCAAAGGTGTATAATGTACATAAAAACAATTACATCCATTAGATAAGTTTCACTAGATGGTGAATTTTAAAACCTTTCAAAACAGTATTTTGAGAATATAAATACTGACACTTTACCCCATTTTTAGGAGCTGAACCCTTGCCACTAGAATCAGTAGGAAATACAAGGGCAGCTTCATCACTGCATCCCATAGTTTTATCAAACAGCATCAAGTGTTATGTTCATGTAGTTTACTAGTATGAACATATTTCTAATTTTGATGCGTTTTTTAGGATAAATGAATGACATTAGAGCTGGCTTCAGAAGCAGCCTTCATCAGCTCTGTAGCCTGCTTATTACAGATAAGTGTGACAAGTTTAATTTATGCTTCAACTGAACAGACTGAATCCAAATAAGGATTTTAATATAGCTTTCTTCCTAAAGGAGAGGCAGAACACCTTCAGGAAAGACCGCAGTAATTCTCTTTCTGTCTCCCATAGACATAGACACAGAGCCACTGAATCTTAACAAGTTATTAATGAACTTATTAGCCTTTTTAATTTTAAATGACTAAAATAGCCTCTTTGTTGGATGGCTAACTTTAATGTCATATTGGTTCAGACTTACCCCTAAGGGAATTTGCATTCTGTATTAACAAACCAATCCAATGAGAAACCCATTTAACACTCTTATTAGTTCAATACGAAGATTAATTAAGCAATAATCTCTTCAAAATGGCTCCTCATCAGTGGTTAATAACTTGTTTGTTAGTTAAATTCCTAAGGCAAGCTCCACAATGGTAAATGTTCTAGTGAGATGTCTAAGTGTATTAACAATTTTTAAAGGCTTTATTGCCAATATAAATTGTACTTCTTGATTTGTAACAGGAATAATGTTCATAAATAATTATCCACAAGATGCAGATTTAGCAGCACAGATGGAAAAAGTCAGTCATTTAACTGGAGGGGGTCTGAGACTCAATCAGAAAGAAGACCAGAGTTTAGAACAAATTGGTTTTTTTTAATGTATGGTTAAATGTATCTAATATTTTGTGGGTTTGTTTTTCTTTTAACATTTTGATTTAAGATGGTTTATTACTGCCCTCTAATAACATTTCACCATTTTCTTTTAATCTGCTCTTCGGACAGCATATGCATCTCTAGTATGAAGCAAACGTAAAGTACACATCCACAGCTGAAGCGAAGACTGGGAGAAGGATGAAAATCTAAGAATCATTTAGGACCTATAAAGATCAAAAGCTACACTAAACTTTACTATCATAAAAGGGTGGCAAAGGCCTTGCTCAGTCCTGATAACTAGCTTGCAATCAGTTCCCAAACTACCTGTGCCTTTGAAGGAAAGTGGGAAAAATACATAGCATTATTTAGTATTACACTTATTTCTCATTGTCTCTGTTACAGTATGCTGCCAGAAGTATAAAGAATACAGTGAAGTTTGTAGATAAAACAACTCCTTTAGCACTGGCAGAACTGGCACTGTTATCCTCCTAGCAAACAGAAGAGGAGACTAGTAGTCAATATATCTCGATTTTCTTCTCAGTGGCTACTGATTTGGGTTTGCCACAACTTTTAGGCATGTTTTTCCCTTCTCTGCACAATAGGGATAATTCTTACCTACTGTTGTATGGTCATTGGAGAATTATGGATGGAGGGCACTCTATAAATGCAGGGCAGTATTATATTATTAAAATCAACTTGCTAAAGGGCTCATAAATGTAGAATGAATCTTTCTTCAGAAGAGGCTTATGTCTGAAATACAGGTATCAAACTCCTGCCCACCTGAACCGCTGCTTCTAGGGTAGCATCTCATCAGATCTAGGGAAGCAGTAGATGAATATGTAATCTATCATACTGCTCTGGGAAATCCTTCCTTACTGAACGAAGTGAAGCTTATGAAGACAACAGCTTCAAGTGTGTGGTCCACTATCTGAATCCTGGTAGAAAGTGCTCAGATCAAGATGGCTCATCACCTGCCATGATTCCATGTCCTTCATGAGGATCTGTACTTCAGGTTAAAGACAACATAGGCTGTAAGGAAGGCATTAGACCATGTTCCAGGCCTCTTTTCAGCAGAGGATTGAAATAGCAGGAGTCCAATTCTTTCTAAAGGTTTTCTCTGTTTTGTTTTTTATTATTTAAATTCACAGCCAGACAACATCTCAAATCACAAATCTTGTGCATTGTGCCTGGGAACGCTCCAGATTCCATTTGCCGCTGCTGGATGATTACAGAAATTCAGCTATTTATATTACTGCCAATCTAGCACAGAAGTTTGCCTCCCTTCAATTCAATTTGCAGGTCAGATCTCTCTCCCCCTTCTTCAAAATCTCTATTTACTATCAAAGAAAAAATGCATTTAAGTCGTAATCAGGTCCAAATAATAAGAGTCTAAAGATGATGTTGCTGCATATTTGCTACTCCTCTTTTGACACACAAATCAATACAACAGCGATTAGATGCTCTTAACATTGTTTTTAGAGCAGTAAAACATATTTCTTTAAAAACAACCCAGATAAAGCCTTCCCTGTTGTTGTTGGATAAAAGGCTAAAAACCAATTTCTATGGTTCGAAAGCAAGCACAGAAGGAAAACATCTTTCCAGATATTGGATTTATCACTTTGGGAGTATATCAATTTAATCATGTCATTCTCTTCACAGTTCACACTGCTTTATACAGGTGAAAATTAGACTTGAATCTCCCATACGTAAACGTGATTATTCCTCTTCATCCAGATGTGCATGGCTGCTCTAAGGCTGGAACTGATATATATCCATTGCCAGAAGGGAAAAAAAAATCTGACTGAAATTCCTTGTCCAGCTGCCTAATTCATTAACTAACCACTCCATTTTATTTCAGGCTTCAGCAATTTAATGTGAAATCAGCCCATTTTATGCTACCATGGTATATGAGCAATGTTAAATTGCTTTTCCTGAAAATGTACTCAAGTGTGGCCCTAATCCGAGCATTTCCTTATGAATGAACATAGCAGTGACGCCATAGTTCCTTCAGTGAAATTTACATATGCACTAAGATGTCATTGCTTTAGTGCTCCCAGTAAAATACTTGCATGCCCATGCAACAATGAGTAAGGGGCATAACATAACTATTTTGATTTTTTACATGTTTGGAAATGCTTTAAGAACATTGTCTATCAGTATGTTTTAGTATTCAAGTCATCTATAAAGACCCCATGCTTCCACCTGGGTCCTGGAAGGCAGTGATTTATGTTAAGATGCTGTCAGATACTGCTTTCCAATTTTTATTAGGTGTAGTTATGAAGGCAGTATTAACCAGATCAAACCACAAAATAGGATCATGCATCATTCTGTTAGGGATTAATACTGCGCACTCTTGAGACGATGCAGATGATTATATGAGGCTTACCTTAAAACTGGTAAAGCAAAAAGAGAGGAATGGTTAGACCATAGCAGTTAAAAACAAATAAACAAACAAAAAGAAAGGGCTGAACATGTTAAGAATGAATTGTTCTATGATTCCAGTGGCTCAAAAGTTACCATAGCCCATTTATTTGTCAGTTCAAGTTTGACAGTAAATGTGTTAAAAGGTATCAAATATGTGGCCAACAGGCCTGATCCAACCCGTAGAGCTACTCCATCTGGCCCCCTAGGCTACAGGAACTTGGGGGCATGGCCTGCCACATATTTTGGGGCTCCTGGGCCCTACCGGACATGGCCATCAACAGCAAGAGGACAAGTGAGGGCTGTGCTGACACAGGCCCACCTCCCCTGTGGCCACTTGGCCTGCCGCTGTCACTTGGCCCTGCCACTGAGCTCCCCCTTTCCCCTGCCATTAGATCTGTCTCTGCTATTGCTAGACTTACCACTGCCACTGGCTACCCACTGCCCCTGGAACATTGTTGGCCCTCCCACTGAACCCACCACGGCTGCAGCTACTAGTCACTCAGCTCTGCCTCCAGAGAAACCTTGTGGTTTAGATCTCTCCTGGAGCTCAGGGTGAGTTTGACACCCCAGTGTTAGATAAATTCAAGAGAAGAATACAGGCAGTCCTCAGATTTATGACACAGTTGGTTCCTGAAAATCGTATCTTAAGTTGAAATATTGTAACTTGGAACCGATTTTCCCATAGGAAACAATACTATAAATGGGGGATTGGTTCCTGAACCAAGGCCTGATACCCTATTTTCACCAAAAATGACCCAGAATTTTGTACTCAATCAATTATAGATTAGTAATATAGCTACAATAATGTATTTATATTGTAAATAGCAATCATATTGATTTGGAAGGACTGGTTTGAGGTGACTTTGCTGGACTTTTTGAAGGGTTCTTGGCTGGAGTCTTCTGAGGAGTCTTGGCTGCATGTTTTTCTGGAGTTTTGTCTTCTTTCTTAAAGAAAGCATCCAAGGAAGTTTGGACAGATGTTCTCCAGGGAGATGGGCGATGCAGCAAACGTGTTCGCTTGTGTGGCACGGCGTCGGATCAAGCATTGTAAAGTTGAAACTGACGTCAGAAAGTTGAAAGACGGTGTCAATTTATAAAAGTTGTAAATGCGAAACATTGTGACTTGAAACTTTGTAAGTCAAGGACTGCCCATACTACTACTTAGCAGCAGAGAATGCTACTAGACATTGGCACAATATGCTTATCCTCATTTCAGATTTGGGAGTTTTACCATTCAATACAATGACAAGAAAGTCTTCTGCCTATAAAATAGAGAATGAGGGTTATACATAAAAAAAGCCATACTGGATAATATACTTCACTTAATGTATCCTCTTCAATAGAGACCCCTACCAAGTATTTTCTTCAGAAGAATGTTCAAGCAATCTCACATTAGGCTGATACAGGTTGATCTATCTTCTTAGTTCTCCTGAGCTCTAATATTTAGATATCAGTTTAAACCCAGAAAAATGGGAGTTTAATAAATTTGTTAGCCTTAACAAGAATGACTCTTAATATTCTTGTTACCCATGTAGATTTACTAGACTGCATAGACATTAGGGCTGGAAGGGACCACATTTGATCCCTTTTAGAATCCTGCTAAGTTTTTGGCAACTTTCTGCGTCATCTTGTGTCAATGAATTCCACAGTCTAAATTTATATCAAGTGAAAAAATTAGTTTTATTAGTTTAATTTTCTACCTTATAACGCTACTGAGTGTCCCTTGTGGTATAAGAGAGGGAGAACAGGAGCTCCTGAGTACTTTCTCCATACTATTATTTCATATATATCTTTATTAGATCTCTCCTTAATCTCTTCTCTAAAGGTAACTGATACTACTAATTTTAATTTTTTTCTATGAGTTTTTTCTATGTGCCTCAGAAGTTCTGATTTCACCTTATTTCAGGAAAAAAATACGGTAACCATGGCTGCACACAGTATTCTGGATGAGCCTGTCATTGATTTATACAATGACATAAGTTTTTTTTTATATTATTCTCCATCGCATTTCCTAATATTCACTTTTCTGTATACAATTGCACATTGGGTAGAAGTCTTCACTGAACTGTCCTGAGTTGATATGGTTAATTTAGAAGACTATTAGGTATATAGACAATTTAATTTTTATCTTGTGGTATACATTAAATTTGCATTTAAGGACACTGAACTTTGGAAAGATCTATTCCCACAAAGTGAATGGCCAGGACAGTGGCAAATGTAAACCCTTTCAGTTCTCTCCAGTTTTAACCTGCTCAAATAATTGCTGTTTGCAAATTTTGCTAATACTTTACTCACATCCTCTTCTCCAGATCATAAATGGTCTCAGTGGGTGCGTCTACATGTGCTCATTAGTGCAACACAATAAATTCTGGCGTTTATTGTGCCAGTTTATTTCTCCCACACACAACTTTTATGTGTGTGCCCAGGACCACAGTATGTTCAGCTGGGTTGGAGCAGCCCTGGGGGCTCAGCCTGCCAGCCTGGGGCTGCTCTGATTTGGCTCAACGTGCTGTGGAGGGACTGGCTGGGGCACAAGGGTGTTACAGTGTGGGGCTAGCCTGTAGGCAGCCCGCATGCCGAAGCACCTTCATGCCCCAGCCAGCTGCATTAGCATCTATACATGCGCTGCTGAGAAGTAAAAAAAACTCCACAGCAAGATAGTACTTGTATTTACAAATATTTGCATTTACAAGTACTACCCTGTCGTGGAGTTTATTCATTTACTTCAGCTTAATAGCCCTGCACGTGTAGACCCTGAAACATTTACTGAGGAGCTAATTAGTCTACTCTGCAGTAAACATCTTGTGTAGACATGCCCAATAACACCAAAACCATTACCAAATGTTAAGGGGCCCTGCTACACCTTTACTAACCAGGCTGGTTAAACTTTATATCATTTTGGCAGGTGTTTTATTCTTGACTATGAATCTCAACCAATCTGCCAAGTACAGAAATAAAGCTTACCAGTCTGTAAGTCCTCAGGTGACCCCAGAGCCTTTTCAAACTGTAAGTACAACATCCTCTGATACAGTAGCTGTTTCTAATGGGGAAAAAAGTGCATATTTTTGCTAACGGGACAGCCATTTCACTCTTGAGTTCTTTCAGAACACTTGGATGTATACCTGCCAGGTCTGGCAACACACTGATTTTTACATTCTCAGTATGTTCTAGCATGTCTTCTTCTAAAATTTCAAACTTGATATTACCTCATTGATTTTACAAGGACAAAAGCAGGTCTGGGATGGGTATTTCCATAACACTCCCTGTGGTGGGGAATGATACAAAAAATTAAGCTTTCCAGCAGTGTTCCTCTCCTACTTAATTGCTCCTTTTATTCTCTGGTTATATAGCAAATCCACCCTTTTTTGGCAGGCTGCCTGCTTCATATATGAAGAATTTCTTGTTGTTATACCTTTAGTTATTTGCTCTTCAAAGGCCATTCTAACCCTTCTAATTTCTCTTTTACTCTGTGACTGCTATAGTTTCTGCTCCTGTATTGGATTTTCTAGGCTTCTATTCCAAGTTTTGAAGGATTTCTATTTGGTTTAAATAACCTCTCACACATTACCATTTAGCTTTATTGGCTTGCTTCTTTCCATTCAAGCTCCCTTTCTCCTCAGCACTATTTAAGTCTTCTGAGATTGTCTGCTTCAGTAGCATCTAGTCAGGATTTGATTTCTTCCTCAAAACCTTTCTTTGCCATATCATTTACAAAAATATTAACTGTTAGGCAGTTTGCATGCTGGGACACTGTCTGTCAGTGCTGTCAACTATTATTTTACTATTTCTTTGTGCACGCCCCCCCCTTTTTTTCTGCCTCTCTCCTTCTTCAGTCTCAGATCTTTAGAACAGTGGTTTTCAGCCTTTTTAAATTGTGAACACCTAAAAAAAATCAATTGATGTGTGGAACCCTTTGAATTGTAAGTGTGGGCATTCATGTACTTTGATTGATGACTGTCATCTTTCATGGACCCCTTAGGCATAGTTGGTATCATAGGTGGAGGGAGAACATTTTTTTTGTGAGGGCTGAGTGCACGCATGCACCTATGCTGCCCCCCGAAAGTTTGTGGGGGAAGACACAGGTGACAGGTAGGGGAGGCAAGGCAGGGCACATGCCTCCCCTGAGATTGGCCCCTATTCTGCACTGCTCAGGACAGGGCAGTTTTTTTGCCATGTGGGCTGGCACGTGTTGGGTTGGGGCACTAAGCCATGGCACAGAAGTATAGGAGTGGCTATGGGGCTTTTGGCCCACTCCCTGGCCTTCCCATGAATTGTACCTCCCAGACTCAGGAGGCACCAGTCACCCCTCGGTGAAGCGGGGGAGGGGGTGAGGGTTGGGCTGGGATCAGGGCCAGAGTGCAGTGCACCCATGTGGCCCCTTCCCCTGTGCCAGGGGTCATTGCCCAGTCCCAGTGTCCACTGTCCTCCAGCCCCACACCCACCCTGGCTACCTCTCTGCACTATCCCTGGCCTGGCCCCAGTCCCGCACCGCCCAGGGGGGCCTGGAGCTTGAGTGGGGCAAGCCTCAGCTGTGCCACCAGGCCAGACAGAACAGAGCCCCTGGGACACCTGTACCCACCCTGCCCTGGGAAGAGTCTGGTGGCTCCTCCAGAGCTGTGGCACCAAGGAGCCAATCTTTGCACAGGGCAAGGGCAGGCTACAGTTGCGCTCTGCCTGCTCCTCACATCTGCCCCTCGCTGCAGCTTTTAAAAGTGGCTCGGTGCCATGTGTGTCCCACCACTGAGTGGGCTGGGCAATGAGGCATGGAGGCTGCAGCGAGGCATGGAGGCAGGGAGCATGCAGAGTGCAGCTACAGCCTGCCCTTGCTTTGTGCAAAAATCCCCTCCCCCCAGTACCACCTGCTGCAGCTCTGGAGGAACCACAGGCTCTGACTGCCCCACGACCGTGAATGGGGCCCTGGCTGGGTGGGGTCATGGGGAAATCAGAGTCCATCAGATCATCCAGGGGTGTGGTGCGGGGGAGTTGTGGTTGGGGAACATGCCCCCCTTCCCCAGCTTCCCTGTGGTGCACACAGTGGTGGGAGCCACCCGCCCACATCTCTGGACAAGCCGCTGGGCTCCCATTGCTCCACAACCCAGCCTGGCCAGGGCCCCACTCCCTGTGAATGGGGTACCAGCTGGGCCAGGTCGCGGGGCAATCCCCACAGTGCAGCAGGAAGCAGGGCAGGCAAAGGGGTGAATGATTTTCCCTGCCCCTACTCCGTTCCCTCCTGCACTGTGGGGGGGTCTCAATCTGCTCCCCCAAGCCCAGACAATCAAAAGAACCTTACAGGAGGGCTGTGCTGGGCCAGCTGCGATCCCGGCGCACCCTTGCCCCCTGCTGCAGCAGCCTGATGAGGGGAGGCTGCCGCTGCTGCCTGGGACAGGTGGCAGCAGCAATCTTGTCTGGTGCTGGACGCAGCCCATGCCCAGTGCCAGTCCCAGGTGGGAGAGGCAGCTTGAGCCTCCTCTCAGCCGGGGTGCAGATCCAGGGGCTCGCACCCCCGGGAGGGCTACTGGGCTGTGCTGGACTCCTCCCAGGGTGCGAGCCTCTGGATCTGCACACTGGATGAGAGGAGTCCCAGACAGCAGCAGCAATCTTCTCTGGTGCTGGGCACGGGCTGTGCCCAGTGCCAGTCCCAGTTGGCAGAGGCAGCCTCCTCTTATCCAGTGCACAGATCCAGGGGCCCACACCCCCAGGAGGAGTTTGGCACAGCCCTGCAGCCCTCCCAAGGGTGGGGCCCCCAGTCTGCACACTGGGTGAGAGGAGGCTGCTGTTACTGGCAAGTGTTAGGACTTTTGCTTTGAAGAGTTTGAGGTACAGTTTCCCAGAAATCTCTGTACTTATCTCCTTGAGGCTTGGCAGGCCTCATGCCATCAAAAAGGGCTACCATCCCTGCAATTTTCATCCAAATCAGGCAAGAAATGACAAAGCTTTAGGCATTTTCATGATTCCCCATTATAGCCTACAGGCAAAATGTCAAAACTCATCGAAACAGTGAAACAGTTTCGACGGAACGAAACGGGACAGTGCTTCGAAACAAAACAAATGACAAAACGAAACACTGTCCCTTGGAAATGGTGAAATGGGCATCGAAACGAAATGATGGTGTTTTGCACAGCCCTACTCCCTAGCTGCTACTGCAAAAGAAAGGTTGTTTTTACCTTGTTTAGCATTCAAATATACCTTTGTCCACATGGATCATGCTGTAAATGTGTGCACCCTACATACACAAATCTAGAACCTTCTTGCAAGAAGCATCTCTTGGCCTAGCATGTCCTGTAAGCCCTTGTATTCTGCTTCATAACGATAGGAAGAGCAGAATGGGTCTGGCCACCATTCAGCTTCTTTGCTAACATAGATATCCTGGTAAATGATTCCACATTAATGGAAAAACAGGGGTCATGAGATCTGTATGGACAAAGGAATCTCAAAGAACTTAGTTTCTTCAGGACTATATTTGCAAAAAATGCTAATGAATGTATAACTGATTTAAGATAAAATCCAATTTTGGCAAAAGTTTTGGATAAGACCTAAGCATAACTCTCTTCTTTATAGAACAGACTGTATGGCTCCCACGTGTCTTTCTCTCGCTCTACAAGTGGAAGTAACAGCTATTAAAATGCTTTTATAGAGACAAATGAACACAGCATAGATTGAAAAGGCAGATCCAGGAGGGAAAAAAGCTCTTAAACTGGTGGGAAAAAAAAAACAGTGGCCCTCAATCTGGAGACAGTATGCAAAGAGCAAACCCTTAAGGAGCTGACTGATAATCCTTCATGCTATATCACTAAATGATGGACCTATGAAATGTCTGGAAAGATTACAAGTAGGCTGAAAGATGTTTCAGGTCCCAAGACCAATCTGATATGCCCAGTTTGAAGCTATCATTATTACCCGAACCTTGTCCTAATGTATATTCTTGAGCTCTCTGGGGGTTAGTAGAAAAGGGAAAACATATATTACATCCTCTATTGATTTAGAAATGCATCCACAACAACATCTGGGCACATTCATCATTAGCAGCAAAGTACTGGGGGTTACAGTGGACAATAAGCTGAATATGAGCCAACAGTGTGCCCTTGTTGCGAAGAAGGCTAATGGAATACTGATTTGTTAGTAGGAGTATTGCCAGCAGATCAAGGGACGTGATTCTTCCCCTGTATGTGGCACTGGCAAGGCCCCATCTGGAGTACTGCATCCAGTTTTGGCCCCCCCAATTACAGAAAGGTCGCGGACAAATGGAGAAAGTCCAGCCGAGGGGAATGAAAATGGGGGGCTGGGGCACTTGACTTACGAGGAGAGCCTGAAGTAACTGGGCTTATTAGTCTGGAGAAGAGAAAACTGAGAGAGGATTTAATAGCAGCCTTCAATTACTTGAAGCATGGTTTGAAAGTGGATGGAGCTTGACTGTTCTCAGTGGTGACAGATGACAGAACAAGGAGCAATGGTCTTGTATTGAAGCAAGGGAAGTTTAGGTGAGATATTAGGAAAAACCTTACTAGGAGAGTAGTAAAGCACTGGAACAGGTTATCCAGAGGGGTTGAGGAATCTTCATGCTAGACAAAGCCTTGGCTGAGGTGATCTAGTTGGAGATGGTCCTGCTCTGAGCGGGGGTTGGACTAGATGACCTCTGAAGGCCCCTTCCAACCCTCATTTTCTATGATTCTAGCCCTTGTCTGAAGAGATGGTGGACGGTCGAGCAAGGACCCCCCAAAATTCTAGAATACTTCACCTAAAACAGCACTCAGTTCCCACTCCAGAGTCAGGAAGCCTTTAATGCTTGTATACTCTGCCAAGTTTACTGTTAGAAGAGGCATTAGTAGGTTAATAAAATGAAGAATGCACTAATTTCCATGAAAGAACCTTTTTCTGGAATGATGATTAAGATATCCCAGAGAGAGGCAGTTAACTGTTAGACTGAAATCAGGCAGAAGGCAGGGTAGTCTTGCACCTTATAGACTAATTCAGATGCATATGTTTTTGTAAGCAGCAGTTTGCTTCATCAGAGGCTATGAAGGAGTTGCAGGAAGCAGAGCTTCTGAGCAGAGTACAAAGGGTCAGGAAGGGGAAGGAAAAATCAGGGAGCACTGATGGGAGAAGCAAGGTGGGTAGGAGAGAGAAAAACAAAGCAGTTAACCCATTGAGGGACAGGGGTTATAAAAACGAATCCATATACAGTAATGGGATAAGAATCCATAGCCTCGGTTAATATCACACTAAACACCATACAGTTTGTGAATGATTTCTTGTTTTGCAATTTCCTGTTCAAGTCAAGTTTTAAAGTTTGGGCATCTAACAGCTACTCTGAGGTCAATGACAGAATGGCCAGGGAGGCTCAAGTGTTCTGCCACAGGCTTGTGTGGCTTTCTGGACTTGATGTCAAATTGGCATCCATTCATTTTTTTATTGTAGGCATTGCCCTGTGTATCACACGTAGACAGCTGAGGGGCACTGTAAGAAGATGATGGCATATATGATATTGGTAGAGGAGTAGCTGAATGAACCTCAGCTGTTATAATCCATGTGATTTAAATCAGTGATGATACAGTTTGTGATAATGAGGGGGCACAGCTGACATCTGGGTTCAGAATAAGTTCTGATGCTTTGGTGAGAACAGGAGCTAGGCAGTCTGTTGATGGTGAGATGCTATTTGAGGTTGGGAGGGTGTGGGGAGAGGGGTTGTCTATAAGCCAGGACAAGTTTGTACCCCATAGGTCCCTGAGATGGTCATTATTTTCCAGGAGGGGTTGGAGGTCATGAATGATGCATCTACAGCAGGGGTGAGCAATTATTTTGGCTGGAAGGCCACTTAATGAGTTTTGGTGAGCTGTCGAGTGCCACAAGGGTAGCCCTGCCCCTTGACAGGTGCCCTGTCCCCTGGTTGCCACCTTAGGACTGTAAGTCCCATCCCCTAACTCCTGGTTCTTGCCACCTGAAGTCCCTCTCCTTGTCCCCAGGAGTACTTTTTTTGGGAGTGGGGGGTTGCTATCTTGGAACTGGAAAAAACCCAAAATCATATACTAAAAGTCAAACATCTACTATAACATATTTTAATTTCATTTTGATGTGGCAGACTGGCTGGTGGGC
Organism: Alligator sinensis; assembly: GCF_000455745.1. Taxonomy (NCBI): domain Eukaryota; kingdom Metazoa; phylum Chordata; order Crocodylia; family Alligatoridae; genus Alligator; species Alligator sinensis. Next base: position 546,100 of record NW_005842599.1, on the reverse strand, counting down.
TCACCAGCAGCCCAGATTTTTACTTTGAGCCTGAAGTGGCTCAGACCGATTGCTGGGGCATTTCTACCAATCAGGAGGAGGCAGGAGGCAAGCTTGCCCCACCCCGACCCAGGGGCAGGGTGAAGAAGAGGATCTGAGGGGAAACTAACCCCTCAGGCTTTCCTATTGGTCCATTTTCAATCTGGGGGTGGAGCCTCCAGAAGGGATAAAAGCTCATGTGCCCAACACACGGGCAGCTGTCGGCAAGGGATGACGAAGACGGGGGGCTTGTGAAGAGCTGGTAGAGCTAACCAGCAGGGTGGAGCAATTTCCCCAGAAGCGCCCAGAAGACACTGCTGCCTAGCATGGAGCAGCAACCGCCTGCATCCCCAGCCCTGCCATGGTCTGGGAGTGGAGGGAACCTTGGTGGCTGCATGAGAGAGGAGTCCAGCCCGTTTGGGGCACAGAGCAGTGCACAGGGCTGGTGGAGAGCAGATGGGACCTCAGCAGTTGCACAAGGCAGCGTGGGTCCCTAACCCCGCACAACGCAGGAGCCCTCGGTGCATGGATCGGTGCACAGGACTGGAGAGGGTCTGGGAGCGGACAGAACCTCAGTGGCTGCACGAGTCCATATGGGTCTGCTACCCTGCATGAGGCAGGAGCCCTCAGTGCACAGATCAGTGCAGGGGGCTAGAGAGCTGGAAGGGACCCAAGCAGCTGCACAAGGCAGCGTGGGTCCCCAACCTTGCATGAGGCAGGAACCAGGACATCATTGAGTGGGTTGGTGGGCTGAGAGAGGGCTGAAAGGCCCTGGTGGCTGCACAAGGCAGCTTGGGCCTTCTTGCTGTGAGCAGAGACCCGATAAGTCGACCACCCCTGTGAGAATTGATGCTGGGAGCCATGAGCTACCC
>NW_005842599.1:521454-545179 GCF_000455745.1 Alligator sinensis | reverse complement strand
GGGGAAAGAGGATTCCCACCGGGGAGGAAGGACCTTCTTCACTGCGGGTGATTAAGGGGATGCCCTTGATGAGTGGGGCCAATTTGCCCCTGGGAACAGGGGGGGGGAGTCTAGGGCCCGTGTTTGTTAAGGGTGGTGTCATAGTTACAGACCCCTCCTAGTTGAGGGACCTGGGAAAGGGTAATGATGTTCTGTTAGGCAATGGGATCTTTCCCTGGGTTGCCATTTCTTCTTTGGGCACAGCTGCTGTGCCATTGTTGTGGTCTGGTTCCTTACACTGTTGGGATTCCTGTTGTAACCCTGCATCCATATGGTTGTACTGTAAAGGACTGTAAGCTGTTTTTATATCTGAACTCATTGTATGGGTTATCTGTATATATGTGTATCTCATTTGGTGTAAACTTATTGTGTATGTTCAAATTATTGTCCCATCACTACCAGATATTCTTGTTATTAATTTGTAGACTAACCTATGCTTTATGATCAAGTACTCCTTCGCCTGCTGCCAGGAGGGCCCTGTCAAGGGGGAAAGGCTAAAGACTAATCAGGCCATAGAAGGTTAGGCCTGTGCCTGAGTTCGAGGTTAAAAAAAGACTTATTGCCTGTGTAAACCTATATCTGTAAATAACACGTGTGTGTATGTGTGTGTGTGTATAGATATATCTATATAGATAGATATATAGATATCTATCTATATAAATATGTATGTGAGTTCATGGTTATAAGTTTTATAGTATATTAAACCTGTAAATGGTCAAATATCATTGAGTGTTCTGGGTCTCTGCTCTGCTCAGTAGGAAAAAAGGTGAGCTGGCCTATAGCTAGGTAGCCACGCTCCCACAGCGTACATGCACCCACTGACATCCCTTCAATTGGAAGGGGGTACCTTCCGCATACCACCTGGGTTACATAAAAAAATACTTTTGTCCTGATTTGTGTGATTGCGTAATAGGTCAAAAATAATCTTACTCTTGTATATTGTGGGGGAGGGCATGGGGCTGGTGGGGAGTGTGGGACATGGTGGGGAGGTATGTGTGTGTGGATAGGGCATGTGGGGTATGTTGGAAGGGTTGTGGGGGTGTAGGCAGGGTGTGGGTGTCTATGTGGTTTGTGGGATGTGAGGGAGGGCAGGGGGGTGAGGACTCCCCACACATTCTCCACCATGGTGCAAAGCCCCTGCTGCCAGCAGCAGCAACAGGCAGGGGCCCTCAGGGTACTCATGGCCCATGCAGGTGCAGCCGCCCAGCAGCATGCAGCTCCAGCTAGTTCCAGGAGCTGCATGTGGTGGCAAGGACTGGAGTCGGGCCATCCTGCGTCTAGTGTGTGAGGCTCAAGTACAGCTCCCAGCACTCATGCGCCACCAGGGAAATCTTCACAGGATGGAGCCGGCTGCCTTCCCCACTCCCTGCCACTATGTGCAGATCACAGGACTCTGCAAGGAAGCAGGGGTTGGGGCTCCCTGCCACTTTCAGCAGTCTCACGAGCTGTCATTGCAGTAGGGATGGGGAAAGCAGCCAACTCCATTGCACGAGGCTTCACCCTGGTGGCATGCAAGTCCCTGGACCTGCACGTGAGCCCCATGTGATAAAAGGCAGGCTAGCCTGGCTCTCCTCTTTTCTGCCATATGAAGCTTGCAGAACTGGCCAGAGCCACGTGCTGCTGGGCAGCTGCGCCTGCATGGGCCACAAGCACCCTGAGGGCCTGCTGCTCTTGCCAATGGCGGCTGTGCTGGGTGGGGGGGAGGAGGCATATGGAGGGCCTCCACTGCCTTCTCACACCACAACCCCCCACTCATACACACCCTGCCCACCTGAGTTCTGAGCTCCTGCCACCCTGCTGGGTGTGGGCCCTGGGCTCTTTCCCATCCAGCTGCAGCTTCCTTAGCTGATGCCAAGGGAGCACTGCAGGCAGGGACACAGGAAGAGCTGCTGGAAGCCAGTGAAGCCAAGCAGGTTCCCCGGCAGCTGCAGCAGTGGCCTTGCCCAGGAGCTGTGGGGTTGGGCTGGGACCCTCCCACACAGGAGAGTGGGAGTGAAGTGGGCCAGCTGGGAGGGGTATAATTAATGGTGGGTGCCTGCAGGCTAGATGAAACTACCTAGTGGGCCAGACCCGGCCCACGGGCTGTATTTTGCCCATCCCAAGTCTACAGTGTTGAAGGCTGTGACAACCAGAGGGATTCTGTTGTTCTCGCGGTTGGTATTGGAGTAGGTCGGACTTATAGCCGAGCCTGGGTCAGTTGATTTGAGTGGCTAGTCTGGGGATTCTATTGTAATTGTAGGAATCAGTGCTCCAGCTCCTTAAAGTATGCATCCCAGGCAGTGGGATCAGAGCAGATAGTTGTAACAGAGCTTGGCTGAAGATGGCATGCCTAGTGGCATGCTGAGGACGACAGCTGTTTGTGTGGAGGTAGCTGTAGCAGGTGGGTTTCCAATACAATATGGTGGCACTGTGGCCACTGCATACTTTCACAGTGGTGTGTCCATGGCAGTGCCATGGATTTATAGAGTACCCAAACCTGAATTAGTGGTGTGCAAGGACAAAGCAGAAGAGCATGATGGAAACAGCTGTTTTCTTGTCAAGAACAATGTTTGTCATGGCTTATATGTCCTCATGAAGGATGCTGGTGTAGAGATGTAACATTCATCTTAACTAGTATGTTGTCAAAGGAAGATAGGTTCTTTAGGAAACCTATGGTCTCTCTCAAGTAGCTGGTAACTCCCATGGCATATGGGAATAGGATTCTTGCAGACTCTTTGTAACATCTGGTGAAGTAAGCTGCCACTTACAAAAGCTTATGCAGTTCTGATTTAGTCAGTCTTTAAGGTGCAAATCTACTTTGCCTTCTGCCTAAGGTATCACCCTATATTTTGTTTTAAAATATAAGCCAGGGTGTCCGGAATTATGGACAGGAAAGACTGGCAGGCTAGATGGAAGGCTTTAATACATTTATATATAACCAAAACTACATCAGATACCAAAAGTAAAAAAAAAAACCAAACAGCTATTCATCTCAACCCTGTATGGATGAGCCTGTTACCGCAGTCCTGGTGGAAGATGTCAGGTAAAACAGAACTTGTTAAATTGGAAGGAGGGCCACTCACCGAAGTAAACATATCCACACCTTTGGAAAGACCACTGAGAAGTCCATGAAGTGTTTGTTTGGATGTTAAAAAGATGTGGCAGAATTTGATATTTCTTAATAATTTTGATGGATAATATCAATGTTTATTTTTAAGCATTTATTTAAATTTTTATCAATTAAAATTTTCAGGACTGCACAAAATTAAGGGCGTGGGGGGGGGGGGGGGGGGGGGAGACAATTTATTAATGACAACTACTGTAGGACTGCCACCAGCTAAGCGGCAGAACTACCATCAGTCGTGGCTCTGCTCACCCATAGCTCCCACATGTGATTTGTCACTTCCTCTTCCTTTTGTTCCCTTACACCTCATTGCATTGCTCTTGGCCAAAGTTAGCCAAAAGCAATCTCCTTGGCATATTAAGGGAAGTAGAAGATAATAGCTCTAGAAGTCTAATCAGTGGGAGGCTTCACTACAAACTTCAGATGCTTGATGCTATATATGGAGAGCGGGTTCCAATTGAAACGGTGCTCCCAGCATTCCATAGTGTAAACTTATTTCCTCATTCTAAAAGTGGGGGAGCATAGATGTTCAATATTAGACCTTCGTCATCCCAACAAAGTCAGCAATCACGTCAAGTTTTGGGTGGTAGCTCTCTTGTCACCAATTCTTTTGCTAGATCCCACTACCCAGTTTGAAACTCTTCTGATGAGACACATTTTCACATGGTAATCCATTTAACTTCTGGGAAACCTCTGACTTTACAATCAATGGTGTTCATTGAATCAGAGTTCTATCTTCCTGGTCATCAAGAGCTCCAGGGCTGTTTAGCAAACACCTTTTATGATTATACTCCTACCTTTCGAGTCAGTGACATGCTCAACAAGTCATCAGGTATTTGCATAGTCATTAATCTTTTGTCCATTTGATCATCAAGATTAGTCATCAAAATATTGCTCTCATCCCTGTTCAGTTGAGTGTTTGAAAGGGTTAGGGTGCACTTTATTTTGGCAAAAGTGGACCTTCACCAGGGGAAATTTTGCACATATATAGACTCATAGGCTAGCAGGATTGGAAGGGACTTCAGACAGTCATTTTGTCCAACCCCAGCTTGAGACAGGATTGACTCTACAATAGCCCAGTTAAGTATTGGTGTAACCTGCTCTCAAAAATGTCCAAAAATAGCAATGCTGCAGCTTCATGGGTTGCCTGTTCTAATGCTTAACTACCCTCAAAATAAGAAAATTCTTCCTAATACCCAAACTAAATTTCTTATGCTGTAACTTAAGACCATTGCTCCTTGTCTTGTCCCCTTTAGCTACAGAGAATAGTAGCTCTGTCCTCTGTATAACCACTTTAGGCATTTGAAAACTGCTATCAAATTCTCTTCTATCCCTAATGTACAAGGTTTCTCTTCTAGTTCTTTCAGTCTTCCCAAGTTGTTTCACAGGACACTAATTATTGTTGCTGTCTGATAGACTCTTTCTACTTTGTCCACATCTTTCTTGAAGTGAGGGGCTCAAAACTAGATTTAGCACTCCAAGTGAGGCCTCACCAGTGCTGAATAGGGTGAGAATCAGAGGGGAGAGGCTAAGGGAGTGGCTAAAGGACCTGAACCTGTTCAGCCTCCACAAAAGGCTGAGGGGGGATCTAGTGGCCGTTTACAAACTGGTCAGGGGGGACCAGCAGGCATTGGGGGAGTCCCTGTTCCCCCGAGCACTACCAGGAGTGACTAGAAATAACGGTCACAAGCTGGCAGAGGGGAGATTCAGACTAGACATCAGGTGGCACTACTTCACAGTCATGGCAGCTAGGATCTGGAACCAATTTCCAAGAGTAGTGGTGCTGGTTGCTACCCTGGGAGTTTGTAAGAAGAGGTTAGACGAACACCTTGCTGGGGTCGTTTGATCACAGTACTTTTTCCTGCTATGGATGATCTGCTCAGGTCCCTTCTGACTCTACCAACTATGAAACTATATGCATGGCCCAGACCATTTAGGACCTTATAGGTCAAGATCAGTGCCTTGAGTTGCACCCAGAATACTATTGGGAGCCAGTGTAGACCCTGGAGCACTTCCACAACCCATCCATCAGAAGATGGGATGCTGTGTTTTGCACCAAGTGCTGCTTCCAGACAGTGTTCAAGGGCAGTTATACATATAAGCACACTGTAACCTCAAGGCTAGGCTACTGCAAAGGCATGGATCTGAACTTGAAAGAAAGGGTTGCAACCTTCTCACCAGACAGAGATAGAAAAGCAGTTGTATTCACTACTGACACCTGAAGATCCAGGTGCAGCAGAAGATCCAGGAGCACTAAGGCTGAGAACCTGAGTGACAAGGGGGCTGAACCCCATCAGTGACAGGTGGACTGGGACACCTAAATCACTTGGTCTGCCCATCACCATTACCTTGGTCTTATCTGGATTCAACTGCAATTTGTTCACCTGTATCCCAGCCCCAACAAGGCACTGCAAAAGGACTCTGATGGCGGAAACCGAGTCACAGAGAAAGAAAGGTAGAGCTGTGTTATCAGAATGCTGATGGCACTCACTCCAAATCTCAATATAATCTTACCTAAGCACCAAGATGGACCTCTGGGGACCCCACAGAAAAGGGAACGATGAGCACTTGCCCATCACCAGCTTCTGAGACTTCCTTGCCAATCTCCAGGTAAAGTCATTGACCAGGGCCATGAGTACAGTCTCTGTCTTATGTCCAGGGTGCGTGCTGGACTGACAAGGGTCCAGGAATCTGAAGGTATCCATAAACATGCCCAGGAGACAAGTAATCTCCTGATTGATTCCTAGAAGGGCTCCTTTTCACATAGTGCAAGGGAACCCGGGATACAACTTATTTCTAGAGTGCAGCATTAAGCAGTGAAATATGGATCACTTTGATGAAGGCTGCAATGTAGATAAGGTGAACTGGGTCTAGTGGAGGCTTGTTGAGGATGACACTATTTTACATCAAATAGACTGAAAATACACACACACACACACACACACACACACACACGCACACGTAACATTTATATATAAAACTTCCTAGCATGCTTTGAACAAATAGCAACAAGGTAAACTATATGTCCTAGAACAGAATGCAAGCACTGTACAATATGTACATACCCCATTGAAAAAGCAATGCGTCATCACTGAAAGAAGTTGGGGAAATCTAGCTAGAGAAATGCTGTATCAGGACATTAATTACCAAAACCAATATATTACGTCTCATAAGTTACATCAGATGTTCCCAACCCTTGGGCCGCGAAGGGTTGGCTGCAGGACTGGAAGTCCGGAAGTGACCGGCATACTGTGGACTACTGAGTATAAAAAAGGGTTGGCTGCTGGTCTGCGGTATGCTGGTCCACACGGTCTGCAGTCACATCCCGTCTGTGGTTTGTTGTTCCGCAGTCTAAAAAGTTTGGGAACCGCTGAGTTGCATCCTTGCCAGATGAGTGGACAGAAGTGAAATTCTCCTGTAATACTGAACAATTAGCTAAGTACACGATGAAGTTTCGTAAGTGATATTCTGCTCTGGCTGTTCTCAAATACCTGCAAAAAGACTACTGGCCTATTTTAAACTGGCAATTCTTACATCCTCGAAGACCATAACATTCCCTCAGGTTGCCACACCCACGGCACGCTTCTGTTGCAGTGACTATGCTGTTGGCTGACTCAGGGTGCAAAGAACTATTTTCAGTCCCTGCCCGCTATTCCCAGAACAGCCAGGTTTCATACAGAGCACCAGAACACACCATACACACTGCCACCTTCATCTCTCTTATCACCTTGAAAAGAATAGAGCAAACTAGGGCATAAGAGCCAAATATCATGCAGTACTATTTAGTGAGGGTATGAGTCAACTTTGGAATTTGGCCCTTGATTGGAGACAGACAGTTAACTGCATTAGTCTTAAGTCAGGCAGAAAGAAAGGTAGGCTAACAGACTAACCTACAGACTAAACTAACTCCTCCAGAAATGTAAATTTCATAGGCAACAGCTTACTTTGTCATTCAAATTTTTTCCATTTAGCATTTTCAAAGGAGGATCTGAAAATATACTAACTTAAGTGTGTATATGGAGCTTGACTGTTTTGCAGGGAAAATGGTTCAAGAAAGTTCACTGTAATTAAATAACAAAACACAGCAAATCTATTTTGTATACTGCAGTCCTAGACAAGACTGTTTTCTACAATCAAATATTTTTATGTGTTTTGGGGAAGGAGATTAAACCAGGCTTTAATGTAATTGGAAGCTATGATCTAATACTTTCAGCTTAAAGCCAGTCTTATTGTAGCTATAAAATAAGTCAAAGCATTTTAAAAGCCTGGATAGAATAGGTTTGTTAACTCTTGCTTAGTTTAAACTACTGAGATGTCATTAAATATAAAAAAAAAAATTAGAGTATGTAATTGACTATCAAATACATGGGGAAAATGATAAAATGAAAATAATACTAGTCACTAAGTTTCTTCAAAAAGTGCTCAAGTAAAAGAGGCATAAAGTTTTGCATAGGCCACAGTTAAACTTAACAAACAGAACCAAAGTGGTAAAGCTCCTAATGCAAGATGCATCTGATACAGGAATATGGGATTTTTATATATATATAAGCAGACAAAGATATTCATGTTCTTTAAAAAAAGGATTCCCTAAAAAGCATATTAAGAGTTATGTTGTAAAAAGCATTTTGTTTTTTTGTAATAGAATGGGATGCCTGTCTACTAGGGAAAGGATTCTAAAAATACTTTGTGCTGACATTTTACAGAGTTGGCTAGCAACATTTCAGAGTTATGTTGATAATTTTCAAGTGAAATCAGTATGTTTATAACATCATATAAATTAATGGTCCCATGAACAATATTTTTCAGAATACAGGGAAGATACAAAAACAGTTTTCTTTAGTTTAATATCAGGCAATGTAATAGACTGCTAAAACCAGACATCTTCACATTATTACACTTGTTGCACCATAAAATTGTTTTATGTTACAGTGTAAGATTTCAGTGATATAAAATTTGCAGTGAACTGCAAACAGAGGTCTTTGTACTTTTACTGCTAATTATTTATTCCCAGACATGTAAGAATGTGTAAGAAGAGTCTTTTCCTCCATCTTTTACAGCTTCTTCCTAAACCAAAAGGTTCCCAATATCAAGAGCAGAATTACTGGTTGGAGATCAATTAGAGAGAATGCCACTATGGTCACAGGTTTAAGACACACACACTTCCTGCTGGATATTTGGTTGTGGAAGTTTACTCTCTTCTGTTTTTTCTTGCCCTGGACCTTGGCACACAGTCTTGCGTTTAAATAACCGTAGACTCAACCTTAACAAGTCACTGTCCATCACTGGAGGATTTGTGTAGGTTTGCTTTGTTGTACCCTGCTTGGATTAAAAAAAGAATTCAAAATTAGTTGTTTTTGACAAGTATCCTCAATAAATTAAAAAGTATAAGTATACATTCTTAAACATGGTTCCTTCTAACTAATTCTTGCAGCAATATTGCTATATTAGCACACAAGGAAACCTAAGCTTGGTGCAACAGCTCAAAAAAGTTTACAGGAACAAGTGTTTAGTAAACTTCCTTAGGCTTGAAAATGATACTTTAAATAACAATTTGTGCGAAAGACCATAGAATCCTAAAACATCAAAGATCAATCAGTTAACCATCTTTAAAATAACATTTAAAAAAAATAATTCTAATTATACAAATTCTAATCTGTGTAAGTGTGCCCCCAGAATTTAAATCAAACCTACCATTAGCGGCCTGGTCATAAAAAATTTCAATTAATCTTAGGCTCCAGTAAAATAAAAAACAAACCATCTCTCAATTATTTAGAGGGTAGAGGGAATGTAAATGAATAGACTAGCAACAGCAAATGCTGTATCAGAAAAAAGCTTGATCTAACTGCAGAAATATTTTGAAGTAAAGAATATATGTTTCCATGTTTTAAATATTCTGTGTAAACAATGCACTTGCCTTTTCATTCTTCACAAGCTGCCTGCGAATTGCAGAATCTCTTCTAAAGCACAGTGCTTTACAGCAAGGACCAAGGTTACTAAGAAGACCTGCTCTTTCTTCTTTCCGTACTAGTGCAGCCATATTCAAGGCCCCAAGTTCATGCTCAAAAAGATTTTCTGTATCTACAAAAGAGAAAATAAATAAACAATTGCAGAGATCAGCACATCCAAAATACTTTGCAAGTCATGAAATACATGCATTGCCTCCCCAAAGTATTAAAGTTAAGAACTGTCCTGCACCAGATTTGGAGATTCTCTCATTAGCCTTTTAAAACCAATATGCCATTTCAAAGGCTCTTCCCCCAAACAAGCCCTATGTATCAAACTTGGTATTGGAGGAAACTGACAAGGATAACTCTTGGTCATAGAGAAGGCAGTATAGGAGTGAGTGTGTTTTGTTCTTCAGCACTGGAAGGAAATGCTAGGATGGTGGTCATAACTGAGGACTAAATACTTGGACACAAGTCTGGAATGGAAGACCAAACACTGTTTATCATCAGCTAAGTGGGTGTGCAGAAGTAATACTCTCCAATCACTGTTAATCAAACAAAACAGACACAACCTATATTGCCTTTTTCTATGCAACAAAAATGGGAAATTGGGCTACATCTGGCTACTCGGAGGCAAAATACAAAGAGACAGAATACTCTTCCTCTCCCTGTACGTGTGGTTGCCACTGCCCTGCCACTGCAGAAAGGCAATGCAGATGGAAGGACAAGGGTAGTCAGGGTTGGAGGACAAGTTAGGAAGCAGACATTCTAACCAGCACATTCCTCCTGTGGCCCAAAATAACAGCATCTGTGAATGCTACTTGAAATGGAAACAAAGGTCTGTCAATACAACTAGTCGCAGTCAGCTGCAGCACGGTAGCCACAAAACAAATGTGTCAGCTACATGGCCGCTGCTTTTCAAAAGGGACCCTGAGAAGCAAGAATTCAGACTCTCAACATTCCTCTGGTCTTTTGCAGGCCAGAGCCAGGCAGCTCCTGCTTTAGTGCACGAGACTCCAGCTCCAGCTCCCTTCCACCCACCTCACCTGCCTACCTCGGCCCAGACAGCATGCACAGAGGAGAAAGAGCTGCTGGAGGCAGGGGAAGCTGAGCTGCACCAGAAGCAGCCCCACTGGGAAGCTGTGCATGCTGGCTGGGCCAGGGACAGCAGGTTCAGGCAGGGGAACAGCTCAGGCTGCCTCGGGCAGGGCTTGGCCCCATGCGAAGCACTGAGGGATAGCCGTGGGCCGGATCCATTCAACTGACAGGTGCCCCCAAAGGGCCGTATCAAGCCTGTATTTTGTTCACCACTGGTATTGAACAACCAAAAGACCCCAAATAAATAGAGTAAGTCAAAGTGGAGACTAATGCACTGAGACTACATACAGGAATACGGAGACACTTAATTCACTTCAAGAGTGATCTTTTAACCAAGCTGACCAGGCCATTTTTCAGACAAGGTAAAAGAAAAGTGAAAGATTACTCGGTATCAAGGATAGGTCAATGAAAATAGTATAGACGTTGCCAAGACAACCCAGATGGCCAGTCAGCAACCCAAGTGAGTGGCAGACACAAAAAGCAAGTTCAAAAGCTAACACTAACAGCCTGTGGAGTCTGCCAAGGTGCCAGATGCTGAGCATGTTTTGCAGCTGAGTGTTTGGTTCCTATGAGGAAATGGCAGTAAATAGTAGAGGCGGATGAAACAACTATAGATTTCAATTCATCACATGCTACAGTTTTGTTCTACAGAAAGCAAATACTAGTATGACTGTCAAAAGCAAACTTATTTTCTGTGTTCTGCATATCAACCCATTAATAGAAGCGAGAGAGCTAACATAAGAATGTGTAAGCATCTTTTTCTGGGGGGAATTTATAATGAGATGTAATAACTAAGTGATGGCAGCATTAACACTTACAAATATTAATATGCAGAAGTTGAGAAGTGAAAATATTACATCCCCATTGCAATATCAACTCACAGGTATATCTAACTCATTTCCTATTACTTCTTAGTCAATTAAGAATTTATGCCTCAATCTAGAATATATGTATAATGGCTGAATGACTGCTACAATGGGATCTTCATTTAGGCAGGCACTGGCCAAAAAATGAATCTTACACAGAGCAACTGCATGCAGGGCTTAAGCTTCTTGAAAATTGAAGCACGTGGTATAAATAGCATAAGATCTGCCATTTATTGAGTCAGAACATAGGTGCACCCTGCCCAGTATCCTATGTCACACAGGGGCAGAGTGTGGATGCTGAAAAGAAGAGTAAACTGGGTATGACCAGGCGATTTTTTTTTTTTTTTTTTTTTTTTTTACTGTTCCTCTCACTGGCAGCCTCCAGCGTTTAAGGTCTAGGAAGCTCTGATTCAGGGGCTGCATGCTCAATAGTTACTGATACCCTTTTCCTCCAAAAATCTGTCCAATCTCTCTTTGAATCTGGCTAAACTGTCAGCTTCCACAACATCTTGGGTGCAGACAGAAGTGACACTTTTTGCCATAGAAAGCAGGTCATAGCTATGACCAAACACTGGTGCAGCCCGCTTCAAAAATGGCTCATTGCAAAAAGCTAAACCCTCATTGCATGAGGGATCAGATAAAGATGTTTCAAAACAGAGCATCTTTTGTAACTTGTGTCTGCACTACCTCCCAGCCTTCAGCTGTTTTCAGAATGGGAGTGGGGGGAAGGGAGCAGAGGGAATTTGGTTGGGGGGGGAGGGGGGGGAAGGGGGAAGCCCCTGCTGGAGGGTGGGGTGGGTGTATGGAGTCGCTGCAAGGAACGGAGGCTCCAATTCACCCACCCCGCCCTCTAGTGCTGGCTGGGGAAACCCTAGAATGAGCTCCCCCTGCCCCCTTTCCGCCCTCCCATTCTGAAAACAGGACAGGCTGGCAGGAAAGAGGGGCTGTTGGTAGAAGAAACAGGCTGCAGCTAGATTCCCCTCCCCCCTGGAACCAGTAGTGAACTTCTGTTTGGTCCAGGGGATCGCTGTAACTCAGAACACTTCCTACAAAGTGTTCTCAGTTACAGAGGGGAGCTGCATTTCTGTCATTGCCCCTAGTGGCAACAAGATTCACACTTTACTTGCATGCTGTGTGAAGAAACTTCCTTTTGTTAGTTTTAAACTTACTACCTATCTATATAAAGAGTATCTGCATCAGTGCTTCTGAAACCTTGCTACACTGAAGGAAGCCCTCAGAAAATGCCAGCTCGTAGCTTTCATTTGTTTTTTTGATTGTGGAAAAATAACAGGGCAATTATTCTGTTGCAAAGAACTCAAAGACCACAACAGGTCACAATGTTTTTAACACTGTGGATTCCTATTTGAAATCTCTGGGTTTATTTTGTGAATCTTGTTTGCATGTCTAACAGTGCTAACACTGCAGCACTCTGGTTGAGAATCACTGGTCTGCACCCTATTGAAATTAAAGGAGACAGTTAATGCCTCATGGGGCAAATGCCTTCCCCTTGTTCTATAAGGCTGTATCGAGCAGGATTGTACCCATAGAATAATGGGTGCACTGCTGGAGGATCTTACTCCTACTAACATTAATTCTCTGGCCATATCCCTAGCCCCAGAGGAAGTCAGAGCACACTATTTCAGGCCTCATTCTACATTAGTCTACAGGATCGCTTTACATTTCAACTCTTGTGGTAAGGAGTCACTTAAAATGCAGATGAACTACTTAACAGGAGCACTGATAAAAAAAACCCAAACCAAACACACACAGGTTTGTCCACTCTCTTTACCATTTCAGACTGTCTGCAAAGTCAAAAAGATGCCCTGTTTTATCAACTTGCATTAAAAAAAACATGTTCACAGGCATGTAAGCTGGAAACATTTTTTTCCTTTAAAGAACTCCTAACCCACACAATAAAATAAAAACTGCCATTTGCCAATGGCAAGTGAATGGAGGGTGCTTCTCAAGGTACACTCTTAATGTTGTATTAAAAGTTTTTGCATTTAATTTCCTTGGCTAAAAAGCAGAAGCAATGGAAACAGCCCATGATTAATATGGGTATATGGTTCATGTAAGCAATGACATTCACAGAGATTAATAGGACTGGAAGGAACAAGTTCCTTTTCCTATTCTTCTCTATTGTCTGACAGCAAGTTTTCTGAGAAGGCTAAGTTAACAAGGCAGAAGCACACTGATTTACACTGTGAAGAATACAAACTGATTTTTTTTTTTTTTTAATAAATGAAGGTTTCAAAATTGCAGAAGAATAAAGAATTCAGAAAAATGTGTTATCCCTAATATTCTGTGTTTTATTTGCACCCATACTTTTCTCATCTTCAAATATTAAAAGAAAGATATAACCATATATGTGGTCTTACATTTCAGAGATAGAGGCAGTTAGCTGTGTTAGTCTGAAGTCAAGGAAGAGGCAAAGTAGATTTGCATTTTACATTCTAACTAAATCAGAAATATATAGCATAAACTTTTGTAAGCCCAAGGCACACAAAAACTCAGGCTGGCAAAAGCCTATGTTATATATCACTGATTTAGTTAGCTTATGAAGTATAAATCTACCCTGCCTTCTGCCTTAAATGTGATGTCATAGACATTCTCACAGGTTGTCCTATGCAGCTCATTTCCTTCTGATAGATTAGAGGAAAAATAAGCAGAGCCCAGTCTACACTACAGAACCACACCATAGCAAACTGCACTTAGGTGCCATGCCTGCACTGCATCCTCTTTCAGGAGAAGCACCGCACCCCCACCCCTTCCCAAATGTGAGGTTAAAACTCCAGCTATGGAGGAGCAGTGAGCGAGTGAGTGAGGCTGATGAGTGGCCTCTGTCCCTCCTGCATGAGAAAGGAGGATCACATCCCCTGGATGCCATTCCAGTGTGGAAATCAGTTTGCTCTTGTAAGATACACATCCCAATTTTGGAGAGCTAATTTTCAGGGGAAAGGGTTTGTGTAGGTATGTGAGTAAACAAAAGCTGTTTCACCTGTTCACATTTTGTTCCTCTTAAGTTCAATCTTTAATGAGGGTATTATGTAGAACAGCAACTCGTTTGTTATTTTCAGACATCTTACCAATCATAATTAGACATTTTATTCCTCAAAACAATTACCTTTAGGTTTTTCTAACACTCTCTGGCAGGTTTCTTTAATTTTGGTGAAGAGTTCAGGGCCTGCCAATCGTTTTGAAATGCCAACTCTCAACATCACAGCACCTGGTGTGAATTTTAAGAGTGCGGCACCAGGCTCCCGTGGTTCTTTTGGCTGCTTTGGCATAAGGCTTGACCAATCCACATCTATTACATCCACAGGATCTGTAAAGACGTTCAAACAGAAAACTAAGTTCTCGCATCATCAGCCCTTATTAGACATACAGCTGGTTACTTTCACCTGAAACACTTTCCAAAGGTGGATTCTGACATTTTAGAGCATTTAGACCAATGAAAAACTGAATCAGAAGGTTCCAATCAAATGTGTATGCATTTAAAAGAAAAGCCAGTTTCTATTTTTAATATTACTCTGTGTGAAACCTCTTTGGTTCTGCTGATCTGGAAACAAACCTTCAAAGGTATAAGAAACAAACTTACTATGGCTTACATACCCTCTTAAAACTCAGAACCTGGTATAACCAATATGAATTAACAAGATTTAAGTAGTTGGTGCCCACATTAACTTAAGCTGCTACTCTGCTCTGTCCCTGGTGCAGGTTCAAGAGACCAGCTGTCTTCTAAGACATATGTAGCTTACTGAAGAGCACTAGCGCTGTGGTTTGTCTGATGCATAAGGTATGTTACAGCCAATATGAATAAGGTTGATGAACCCACATAGGACTTAGAAGAAGTAGAAAAGATGTGAGGCAAGGATTTCTTAGAGTGATATATTTTATTGGATCAACTATGTAGTTGGAATAAAGCTAGACAAGCTTTCAAATGCAAGATATTTTTTGTCAGGTTGTAGAAGTAGAAAAGGCTTTTATACTAGGTTGATAAGCATTCCATTCATAAAGGTAGACGAATCTAGGAATCTGTACAGCATCTCTGAAGTTTCCATTCCTTTAAAATAAACCCAGTTCCAATCAATATTAACTAATGAATGGGGTAAATGAAACAATGGTTTATAAAAGGCGCAGCCTGCTCTTTTAGCACCTATGGAACAAAAACTAAGCACGCTTCAAAATATAGGTCCCCGACTGTATTTGGGAAACGCATAATACTTTTTTGGTTTTACTGATCACTACAAAACAAATCAAGAATTATGTTAATAAGTGTATGAACTCTATTGTGTAGTCAGAACAGCTTTTATGCCTTGTTTCAACTTGACATTTTTACAGTAGCACCAATGTACAAAGCACCATTCCAAAGAGAAAGATCTTTGCATTCCACCCCTAGTGAAAAAAGTTTTGCTATATTTTACCAGGCATCTTCTCATCCTCCTGTTGATCCTCCCTCTTTTCAGCATCCCCTGCCAGGATTTCATCCAGTTCATCATCACTGATTGGTTCGTATTCTCCAGCACCAGATACCAGTGAATGCACGTCATCTATCTTGGTTTCATCTTCTTCTAGAGAGAGAAATTCAGCGTTAAACTGATTTTTCTTGATTTTTAAACACTGCAAAAAACTGGAGTAAATACAGGCTCGAGCAAGTAAATACATTTTCCTTTGGGATGAGTGGGGGAGAGTGGAAATGCATTCACAGCACAAGGATATGCCTTAAATCCTGGAACTGGATAAAACACTTTTTCTTACCCGTCTTGTGGCAAATGAAAGGTGGAATTTCATTTGCTCGTATCAACTTCTCCTTGAAAAAAAAAAATGTATGCAACATGCATGCACAAGGTCAAATTCATAAGGCATGTGCTTGGCGGCTAAGCAACATGCAGACATCTCTCCAGCAACAGACCACCTCACTCCTACACAGCATGAAATTGCAGAACAAGAAATCATTCATAGACTGGATTGTGTGTATGGTCTAAATCAGTGGTGCTCAACCTTTTTGGCAGGCCGGCCAGATGGGCATTACCTAGGGCATTCCCCAGGCCATCCACGGGCCGGATCTAGTTTGGGATCCCTATATGGCATGAAGCTGTTGTGGCAAGGTCTCATCCAGCCACGTGGAGGCAGAAGCTCCAACCTGGCTGGGGGGGGGTGGAGGGGATCATGACCCAGCCCTGTGGGGAAAGGTAGCATGGTGCAGCCCCTTGAAGGGGAAGGGGACTTGACCTACTCCCACAGATGGCGGAAAGAGGGTTTGACCTGGCCCCACAGGGGGTGGGAAAGGGAAAGTAGCTTGGCCTCATTCAGCTAGGGGGAGGGAGTGCGACCTGACCCCAAGCTGCTGCATGGGGCTTGGGGTTTGGCCACTGTCCCCCTGCAGTCAAATTTCCCCGTGGACCTCATTTGGTCCATGGGCTGAAGGCGGTGCACCCTGGTCTAAACAGACTATCAATTTTTAACCCATTACCTTTTGTAACCCCTAAGTCCCAATGGTTTTACTGTTTTGTTTACTGCCTTACCACTTTCAGCAGTATCCTCTCTCCTTTACTCCCCTCTTCTTTATTTTTTATATTTAAATCACTGCTTCTATTTGAACACCTGTCCTCTGCTAGTCCTTTCATAGCATCTGAGGAAGACAGATGTTGTTCATGAAAGGTTATGCAACACAAAATTAACTAGTCTGTAAGATACAACTCTGCCCTGCCTAAAGGTTAATGTGCAAGAGTCCAATTTCATGTTACACATCAAGGTCCATATTCTTTTCAGAGCCGCTTCAACCCAGGAGTCTAAGACTAGAATTTGGCTTCTTGGGTCTGGAAAAAAAGAGAACAGTAGCAAGAAAAACAAGACCAGTGCAAGCTAAAGTAGCTTAATTCCACATATACCTTCACTTGAACCTCCAAAATCCTTTGTGCAGGGCTTGAATAAAGTTACACCAGACTTCCTTAGTTTCTGTTGTGTTTATTAATTTGTGACCGATGTACTTAGAATAAATGCCTGACGTTTGATCCTTACAGTAAGAGAAACCACATTACTCAACTACAACACAGCTATGGTCATCTTACAATTTAAGAAAAAAAAGGTAGGGCTACACTTTCCCCCTTCAAAATTGAATGTCTATCCAAAACAAAAAGGGTATCAAGCACAGACTGCTTGCAACCCAGAGTCCACCACCAAGAAGAGGCATGTGCAAAAGGTGGTATCTCCCAACACTGCTCAGATGACACCAGTTAGAATTTATAGCTACCTTTTTCCTTCCAGAATGGAGCAGAAACGCTTTTGCCTCCACCCCCAGAAGTGAAATTCTCTGTGCAGAGATGCATCAAGGTTACAGTCTACTGGCACTTTATACAATTTGCTTAAAAAAAAAAATCTAGAAATCAATGTGGAAAACTAAGTGAAAGACATGATCGTATGAGTGTAAATTAACTACTCAGAACACCTGTCAGTGCTTTACAGGGAATACTGCATCTTTGGCATTATTAAAGCCTACCCTTGAAACAAACATATTAAAGGTTCAACACATCATCATAATTAAGTAATTAAATCTTCACACATTTTACGTTAGATATATGTTAGTCACTGGCCTAAAAAAATAGCTGGTGTTGCACCAACATCATCAGATTTGAAAATTGTCATAAGACAGTTTTCTGTTCTCTCCAAAGGGCGATACTGGGGTCTACTCTACATTTTGTACTAGGTCTTGATTTAATATTCATTAAGTCACCAGATTTTCCCACACCTATGTACATAAGCAGAGAAGACCATACTTTAAATATGGATATATGTGCAATTTACTACCTACCAAAACGTATTTTAATTAAAGTTTTAAATATTTAACAGCAGCATTTTAGTCTGCTAAAAAAGGCCATACAATTAAGGACATAAATATTAAGTTTTATATAGACATTTAGTGATAGCCTCATTTTTAAGAGTGCTAGTTTTATATAACTCCCAAATGCAGTTTTAGAGCCTTTCGGAATGCAACACAAGATCTATCAGAGAATACTTAATGGGAATTCATATCAAATCACTTTGCAAGCAGTCTCCTTGAGAGCTAGGCTTGAGAACACTTCTAACATCCAAGGCAAATCCAGCTAATGTCCCCTCTTTGATATAATGGAAGCCTTTCATCACTCTGTCTAAACTTTCCCAAAAGACCTTCCCAGAATACTGCGTTCAGATTCTTCTGTTCACAGATCTAACAGCCTCTTCTAATCCTTAAAAACCTGCCACTCCTACGAATAATGGACACGGAGGTCTAAGGTTTCCCACATTCACCCGTCTTTCTCTTTGCCAATACCTGTATTTGTATGGACAAGCATAACCATTTCACTGATGACCTACCAGAAAGTTTCTTAATTATGCCGTATACCAAGGAACTAATCTGTGAACAGTTAACAGTACAACATATACACAACTGGTCCACCACCATCACCCTGCATCCCTCTACACTAGGGGTTTTCAACCTTTTTTGGTTAGCGTACCCCTGGCGGCCGATGAGTGCGTGTGTGGGGGGGAATCCCCCATGGCGAAATCAAAAGTGGCAGAGGCAAAACCGGAAGTGCCCCCACTTCTCAGTGCTGCCGCCGTGTACCCCCTGGGGCCTTCCCAAGTACTGCCACGAGTACGCTTACCCCTGGTTGACAACCCCTGCTCTACACAGACCAAGGTTGCACCACAGAGCCATACACTGGATATAGGTCCATGCACCCTAGCTCCAGAACCAAAAGCAGTATAACTGAATTAACACAATACTGTGCTTAGGCTGAACCTCTTAGCCAAGGCACTGTGTTGTGCTGATACAGTGGTTCCCAACCTTTTTTTGCTGTGTCCCGCTGCTGGGAGCAGAGTGTAGTGGCAGCAGGGGAGCTCCCGGCACGTGGCATGGCTCATTCTGCGTGCATGGCACCGCCAGCATTGCCCCCACGACCTTCATTTGGGTCGTGACTTGAGGCTGGGAACTGCTGCACTAATACATCTATACTGATTCCAGAATTAATGTGCATGGAGCTACCTGAGGCTCTCTCTATGGTGTTGCCTTTTGCTGTGTATCTTTACATTTGCAACACTCAAGCTACTCAAGTCTCCCTCAGTCGTCAGCCCCCTCCCCGCATTTCTTTCTTTTTTTTTTTTTTTAAATCAAAACCTCTTTTTTTCTGGTGCCAGAAAAAGCTAGCAAATTCAAGTAACATTGAATAAACTGACTTTGCTGGAGTTATACTTGCACAAGACCACTGTCAAGAACTACAGAAATCTTCATTCTATAAAATACAACCATTAGTTCTGTGGCAACTGGGTCTCCCAAATATCAACAAATGCTATTTTTAATAAAGCAACTTTCAAAATATGATGTAGGACAATAAGCAAAAGTTACTTAAAGGGAAGCTCATCTGCTTCCACACTTAAAATGCCTTTTCTTCTACAGTTCTCCATTTTGACTGTCCTCACCAATACACTCATTGCCACACTAAGAAAAAGGCCAATAATGTACAAGGATGATGAGAAAAAGAGGATTTCTGTTCTTTAAACAACTGACTGTTCAGAAGCGTGGTGCCCGAGCAAATTATACCTTCTTTCATTTATGCTTATTTGCCTTTAGAAGCATGCAATTAGTGAAGCACATGGTAAAAAAGATGCTCATAGGAACTCTCTTGTATGGTATCTGTTTTCACAGTGAAAAAGCTGGAGCCAATATGCATATCAAAGAGTGACCTTTAAGGAGAAAATTATTCTAATATAATGTAACTTAGTGTTATGTTAAAAGGGGAAGAAGTAAAACCAACAATCTAGTTTCTTTCCAGAATATCTCACCTTCTACACTCTCTCCTTTTTCAGCCTCATTCCCATCTTCAAATCCTTGTAAAGCCCCCAAGTCTTTTTCTGTCCTTTCCTTCTCTGAAGTTGCAGTGTCCCGGCAAGTCCCATCAAACTCCTTTTCATGATCTCTGTCCAGTTTGGGTTCACTGTGTTTTGTTGACTCTTTCTGAGATGAAATGTCAAGAGTTCTGTCTCTGTCTCTTTCTGTAGTATCAGGAAGCTGCCTCTCGCGCTCTCTCTCCATCTCTCTCCTTTTTTCCCTCTCTCTTTCACGCTCCCTGATTCTATCACGGTCTCTGTTCCGTGGCCAATCTTTATCTACATCTCTGTCCCATTCTCTCTGCCTTCCATCTCTCCTTTCTCTTTCTCGTTCACGATCATGCTCATGGCGATCTCGGTCTTGAAGCCTCTCCCTGCTATCAAAGGACCCAGATCTAGAATGGACCTGACGATCCGATTCGGGAGAACTTCTTCTTGAACTGTGACTTCTTGAATCTTGACGATCTGAATAAAATATTTTAAAAAGATGCAAAATTAGAGCAAGTAAATGCTGTATACATTTAGCTGCACTAAAGTAGGCAAAATCCAACCCTGTAAAGCCTATGATATCAAAATTGATCTTTGCAGCTGTCTGAATATTACATGTTAAGATTAAACACAATCTTAAAATGCCTTTCTAAAAATCACTTATATGTATCTGATTTTCTTCAATTTCAATCTTGGCAAATCTTATCCTACAGACCAAACATTTTTCAGTAGCTACAACACTACCTTAGAAGCTAGAAACATTTTCATATTTTGCCTCTTTAAACAAGAGGGAAAAAAGTATGCAATCACTTTTAAAAATCTGCCATGTTAAAATGCAGTAAAGCTTGTATTATCATCATTTGCTACCCAAGCAAAAGATGATTTTTATACCATTTGCTTTTCACAGACTGAACTGTTATCATAAAACTATCAGAAGTTTAAAGTCTGGTTTTGTGAAAAAAGTAGCCTAAACGGAAAAAAAACCCCACAACAAAAATACTGAAAGCAGAAGAATCCTAATATGGAAGAAAAAAAATCTTATCTGGAATTTTCTCCTGAATGTTGGTATCAGAAACCTTGTCAAAGGCATCTAAGTATTGATTTGGAATTAAAAGGATTTTTGTTGTTGGTCTATTTTTTTTTCAGATGGGGACCGCATCTCTCATCTCTGCCACAAACTTCCTGGGTAATTTTCACTAAATTTAGGCCCCCTCTACACATTACATGTACTACATAATTACCTGGTTAATTGTAGGCCTGTGTGAGTCGGCAGTGATCAAATCTGGCTTTGGATCCGGCCGCTTTGGATGGCAGCAATCCGATCCGGGGCTCCGGATCGGGTTTGTGCCTCGATCCGGCCCAAGCAGCTTCGAAGCCGCCTCGGAGATCCGGCCATAGGGTATAATGGGGGAATCAATGAAATATCTATAACTTTGTTGTTTTTTTGTCTCATTTGGATGAAACTTACAGGGATGGTAGCCTCTGCTGAGAGCATAAAACCTGCCAAGTTTCAAGAAGATTGGTGCAGGGGTTTGGGGGGAACTGGACCCCAAATTCATTAAATCCAAACTCATGTCACAGCTGTGTGTTACAACACGAGGGTGAAAACTGCAGGGGTGGCAGCTCTTACTAAATCCACAAAGCCTGCCAAGTTTCAAGAAGATCGGTGCAGGGGTTTTGGGGGAACTGCACCTCAAGCTGTGGACAAGCAAAACTTGTGACATGGGTGACACTCCATGTGTTAAGGCGCAGCAGGGTGACAGCTCCAGGGATGGTGGCCCCTGGCCCCCTGCCCCAGCCATGACGCCTGCCAGCTGTCGAGATGGGTGCAGGGGGTGTTTGAGGCCCTGCACCCCTAGCTGCTGATGGCCAAAACTCATGCCAAGACTGTCTTGGGGCAGTTGATTGTCTGTATTGAGTCTTTCCTCTCCTTAGTCTGGTTTTGTAGGTGCTAATTGATGGCAATTAACTGGCTACATTAGCTAGGTCCTGTGTATTGAGCTGGTCCCTGAGTGAATCATGATTGATTGATTGATTGGTAACTGGTAACACAGTAGCTTAGCAGCCAGGCCTGAAGTAGTGTGCCCCAAGACAGAGACAGTCAGTCCCACAAACACCCATGGCATGAGTTTTGCCTGTCAGCAGCTAGGGGTGCAGGGCCCCAGAACCCCCCTGCACCGATCTCCTTGACAGCTGGCAGGCGTTGTGGCTGCAGCAAGGGCCACCATTTCTGCAGCTGTCACCCTACTGCGCCTTAACACACACAGTGTTACCCATAGCACGAGTTTTGCTTGTCTGCAGCTTGAGGGGCAGTTCCCCCCAAACCCCTGCACCAATCTTCTTGAAACTTGGCAGGCTTCATGCTCTCTGCAGAGTCCACCAAACCTGAAATTTTCATCCAAATTGGACACAAACCAACAAAGTTACAGATATTTTATTGTTTCCCCATTGTACCCTATAGCCGGATCTCCGAGGTGGCTCCGAACCACTTCGGGAAGCCTAACGAGGCCAGTGCTTCAACCTGAATATCCTGCTTCGGATCCTGAAGCGTCCGACGCTTCTCTGGATCTGAAGCTCTGTCCAAGGCCTTGCACAGCCCTAGTTGTAATTGCACAATTAATTTAGACCATCTAATAATCGCTACGTGTAAATTAATTATCATGCCATAAAAAGATTAGAGGTGCACTGATACATCAATCCGATATCAGATTGGCACCGCTATAAAGAAAATTGTCTGCTCTGGAAATCTGCCTGATATGGCCAATAATTTGGTCGATAAATGGCCCATGCATGTGTGCAACCACAGCGCAGCTGGTGTGGTGGATGGGGAAGGGAACGGGCGTGTGGGGTAGATCAAGGTCCTCGCAGTGAGGGAGGAGTGGAGCCTGGGGCAGGTGCTGGGGAAAGTGCTACCCTGCCAGAGCAGGGCAGGCCTGGGACTGAGCCATGGGCCATGCGGGGGGCGCAGGGGCAGCTCCTGCCGCTGCGTGCCACTTCTGCAGGAGCTGATGGCCCGATGGCTCCTTAGGCGTTCACCTGCTGGCTCCTGCCTCTCGTCCGGGAGGGCATGCGGGGTCGGGGGGGAAGGGGAGGAGGGAGAAGAAGGTGTGCCCCCAGATCTGCGCAGGGCCAGGGCTGCACCAAGCTTTCCAAGCTGCTGGCTGGCATCAGAAATCAGATCGATATCAGCCAATATGCGTCCTTAAAAATAGGCCATCAGTATCAGCTCCAAAAATCTCTACCAGTGCACCTCTAAAAAAGATCCATCGAGCTATGAATTTAGAGCTGGAAAATATGTATTAACTTGATAGCTGTTTTCTATCCAGCATTAATTTGCATGTGTAGCATTGCTGTGCCCCCACAGCTGGGAGCCAAGTCAGCTGAGGGAACTCCCAGTCATGGCACCATCCCATGGGCTGCCACAGAGGGGAGTCTCAGCAGGAGCAGGAGCTAGTGCAGGGGGAGCCTGGGATCAGAATCCTGGGGTGCCCCTACACCAGCAATAAGGTGTGATAAAATCTGATGCGGATCCCACAACCACACCTCCTGCATTAAAATTTACCCACCAAGAACCACAAAGCCTATTGACTTCAGTGCAAGTTTCCTGCAATAAACACTGAACTGGAGAGAAGGCATGTACATTTTAACTTCATGCACATAATTTCAGATTTCAATACTAAAATTAATTTCAATTTGTCTATAATTTGAAAAGAACAGTTTATCATAAAACTACCTCTGCACAGTGTTAGCATAAAAACCTTTCTAAATTTACAAGTTTAATTAGAGCCATATGTGTGTTCTACAGCCTGCCCCCTCTCCCC